>NW_011494795.1:108243-125163 GCF_000754665.1 Bison bison bison | reverse complement strand
TTTAATTTTTTTATTATTTTATTTTATTTTTTTTTACTTTACAATATTGTATTGGTTTTGCCATACATCAACATGCATCTGCCACGGGTGTACACGTGTTCCCCATCCTGAACCCCCCTCCCACCTCCCTCTCCATACCATCCTTCTGAGTCATCCCAGTGCACCAGTCCCAAGCTTCCTGTATCCTGCATTGAACCTGGACTGACGATTCGTTTCTTGTATGATAATATACATGTTTTAATGCCATTCTCCCACATCATGCCCCCCTCCCTATCCCACAGAGTCCAAAAGACTGTTCTATATATCTGTGTCTCTTTTGCTGTCTCGCATACAGGGTTGTCGTTACCATCTTGAATAGCTGCCCCATGGCATTTGGGTTTAATTCTGTGGATGGTGCAAGTGGTTGGAGAGATTTGAGTAATAGAGGAATGATGCATGACTCATGTTTTACCAGGCCCTGTCTCATGGCAGAGTAGGGAATTTCCTGGGTGAGGCTAGTCTAGGGTCAGATAAAACTCCTTAGAAGGTTACTGTACTGATTAGGAGAGATGGCCAACACTTTGCTCCTCTTTTGCAGCTAACCTGTGATGCTGATCTTTTCTTTCATTTTACACCTCCTGTGTCATTAATTCCCTTCCTCGTGGTCTTCTGAAACTTGCCTGCCTCCTCTGATTCCTCTTTCACTCTTTGGTTTCATTCATCTTTCATTTCCTGCTTTCTTGGAAACCCAGATGATTCTGATTGTGACGTGTCAGGACTATTTGCAACATCCCTTATCTGCTGACACCGTGAGTTCATGAATACATAAAATTTAGTCATCTGCTCTCTCTTTTGTGGCTACAAACAGCTCTAGCATTTATAACAACAGTAGAAGCATGATGGAGCTATTTATCCCATAAGAGGTTGACACCATCTGCCAAGTTATTTCAGGAGGCCTCTTGGAATCCAGGCAAGCATGTCACTGGCACAATTTAGAATTATGAGATCTAGCTCCACACCTACATTTATTGTTGAATATTTGGGCAAGATTCTTCCCCACCCTGATTTTCTGTTTTTACATCTGTAAAGTGGGAATCAAATAACCCCAACACTGCTTACCTCACATAGTTTTCAAGGTAATCAATTGAGAGATGTGAAAGAACTTTCTAAGGTATACAGTGTCGTAGAGATGTTAGTGATTCATTTATCAAGAAAGAGAAATTCAGGAATGGAGTAGAAAGTGAGCAGCCATGTTGAGGTCTTTCTCTTCTCTTTGCTGTGAAGTCCATGGAAGTGCTTCTGCTTAAGGGCATATGTGTGTGTGTTTCTTCATGATGGGATGTGTGTGGGTCAGAAAGAACATCCCCCTACCTCATCCCAGCCCCTACTGACTGGCTTGCTAGGGGCCCTCACCTTGTCTGTGTTGGGGCAGAGCTCTGGTTACAGACCCGTGATCTGTGAAATTGGAAACTAACACACACATCAATCCAGAGAAATATGGCCTCCTCATACCCTGAGCAATTCTCTCAGCCAGTGGAAGTCAGGACAGGCTTCCCAGAAGAGGAGTCATCTCTAAAAGGAGAGGAATAGCAGACTGACAGGGCCTCTTGCATCACTGAATCCCTGACACCCTGCTCACCTCTCCTGATATCTGAGCCTAATGCCCAATTCCATGAGTGTTCTTTGATTTCCATCTCTGACTGATTGCTGAGGTCTGAAAAGATAAGCCATGTATTGTTGATGAGGACACTGTTTCTAAAACATGTATAATTAGTTTACCTTGGCAGTACTATACTTGTCTATTTCTATCTTCCACCTGAGTAATATCAGGATCTTGGTCACATCTGCACATGAAGCACTTGGAATAGAGCTCTGACCATGCCAGGCCGTCACTACACAAATGACCAGATGAGAGACGTGAGGTGTGGGGTGCTCTTCAGGCACATGTCTTCCTTCACGGTCTTCGTAAGTGAGACTTTTCAAGTCAGGTGTGTCTGGCTGTGGAACGAAGGGCACAAAGACCATGCCTTCTGTTATTTCCCCTTGCCGAGCAGGCCATTTGCCTTTGCTAGGATGTGGCTCTGGCTACACATTTTTCTCAGGACTTGACTAGACTATTGCCCCTGGGATAGATTCCAACCAGCTGGACCAGGCCCTGAGGTGAATTGGGAAGGTGATGGTATGTAAGGCTTAATGAGAAAACCATCATATTGGCATATGCATTTTGGAGGAAGGTGAAAGTATATAGTTTCCACAAGGAATTTGTTTCCAAGAAGAATAAGAAAGGCTGTGGGTTTAGCTGAGTGAATCAAGTTGTCAGTAGTTATCAGATAACACTAATCTCTTCCTGGGGATGTATTTTGTGTTCCTCTTAGTGGGGAGTATAGACAGGTGACAAGCACCTGTCATGACAAACATCTGTCCTTGTTTCTCCTGAGGTGAGATGAAGTCCTTGATTCTGGAGACCCATGGAAGGAGCCCCTGGAGAGGGTTAGACATGGAGATAGGAGCCGAACTTTTAACCAAATTGCTGCTTCAGCCTTGAGTCTCACTATTTCACAGTGACCCTCATCATGAAACTGCAAACTTTGAATATTGGCATTTCAGAGCAGAACACTTGCCATCTTTCTTCATATTATTTATAACATGTTTTGATCAATAGCTGTTGGGAAGCCATTTACAGTCACTGAGTCTCACTTTCTATATATGTACATGGAGGATTTTAGCATGACCCTCCTTAAAGGTACCCAGTGTGTGTATGTGCTTAGTTGCTCAATTGTGTCCCACTCTCTGCAACACCATGGACAGGAGTCCTTCAATCTCTGTCCATGGGATTCTCCAGGCAGGAATACTGGAGTGGGTAGCCATTCCCTTCTCTAGGGGATCTTCCTAACCCGGGGATCAAACCTGGATCTCCTGCATTGCTGGCAGATTGTTTACAGTTGAGCCACCAGGGAAACCCCAAAGGTACCCAGAGAAGGCACCAAAAGGGGGCAGAAATGTATCAAAATCCCTCAGACTTTCTATCTGACTTGCTTCCTTGGTAGCTCAGTTGGTAAAGAATCCGCCTGCAATGTGGCAGATCCTGGTTCGATTCCTGGGTTGGGAAGATCCCCTGGAGAAGGGATAGGCTACCCACTCCAGTATTCTTGGGCTTCCCTTCTGGCTCAGCTGGTGAAGAATTCACCTGCAATGCGGGAGACCAGGGTTCGATCCCTGGGTTGGGAAGGTCCCCTGGAGAAGGGAAAGGCTACCCACTCCAGTATTCTGGCCTGGAGAATTTCATGGACTGTGTATAATCCATGGGGTGGCAAAGAGACACAACTGAGCGACTTTCACTTTCTCTTCACTTTCCCTGGGGATCATCTCCCAGCTTCCCAGGTCTGTCCTTTGTTGGTACTGAAGCTGCCATCCATTTCTCTCCTTTGCTGCCTCTCTCTAGGGCTCCATTTCCCCCAAAGACTCCAAAAGGTATGCCCCATACTGAGCTTGGTTGTGTGTCTCACTTCCTCCACTGAGAGGCTGCCCCAAGGGACAGGACTGTATAGCTTCTAGCCCACAGCACAGTACCGGCACCTGCCAGTCACCCACTTGAACTGAAGCAATGGACAGATAAATAGATGTGTTCAAACATTATAATTCTCAGTGGAAGCTGTGGATTTTAACAGGGGCCTCCTGGAGGAAGCCTGAAACCAAAGATGAAAAACTATGATGATAGAAATTTCATGCTCATGCCAAGCTTCCAAGGAACATAAAATAGGGCAGGAGGCATAGTTGGGACTTACTAGACGGGGTCACACAGAGTTGGCCACGACTGAAGCGACTTAGCAGCAGCAGCAGCAGCAGCACTTTACTAATAAGACTTCCACCCACTCGGGCCAGTATAGGAGAGCCCTGGGGACTCTTAGGCCAGAGTGAGGGGAAAAGTTAGCAAGAGATGAGTACCACTTTCTGCAGAAGGAGTGAAAGTGAGACAGGATAAAGGGAGAAGGAAGTGCAGAAACACAGCTTACATACCTTGTGTTTCTATTAAGTTTTAAGAACCTTTGAGGTTTTGTTTTTCACATAATCCATGGTTACCTAGGCCAAGCAGACGCAGGACTTGGTCCAGAGTACTGATAATGAGCCATTGTAATTTCTCGATGCTCAGCCCTCATTCTGCTCCCATCAGGAATTCAGCAGGGTTACGTGGATGCCTGGGCTTCCCAGGTGGCCCTAGTGGTAAAGAACTAGCTTGCCAATGCAGGAGACATAAGAGACGCTGGTTTGATGCCTGGGTTGGGAAGATCCCCTGGAGAAGGGCATGGCAACCCACTCCAGTATCTTTGCCTGAAGAATCCCATGGACAGAGGAGCCTGGCAGGCTACAGCCCATGGTTCACAGAGTCAGATATGATTAAGGCGACTTAAGTGCAGCAGGGGGAGGCCTCCAGCAGGTGATACCAACTGCTTCTCTAGGCCTCCTCTGTATCAGCTCCTTGTTACCTAATAAAATTTCCCTGTGCTCTGCTTGCTAAGTTTCTTCAGTAGTGTCCGACTCTTTGTGACCCTGTGGACTGTAGCCCTCCAGGCTCCTCTGCCATGGGATTCTCCAGGAAAGAATACTGGGGTTGGTTGCCATTTCTTCCTCCAGGGGATCTTCCCATCCCAGGGATCAAATCTGTGTCTCTTAGGTCTCCTATATTGGCAAGTGGGTTCTTTACCACTAGCAACACTTGGGAAGCCCCCAAATTCCCTAGGTGTCCACAAGTGGGAACCCCTCTGCTCTGACCCACCCACACCCCACATTCCTCAGAGATAACATGCCCTCATGTGATCTTTTTGGAGTCCTGTTGCTGTACATGCCACATTGCTGGTGGCTAATGATGTTGGAGTCCTCTTGGCCATTGGACCACTTTTTCCTCTCACTCTCTTTACACCCTTTGATCTTGTATTGTGGCCTTTCCAGAGAGAGGTGACCACTTTTTGATCTAGAATCTGACTTGCAGGAGCTTTTGAGGTGGGTCCAGAATCAGCTGAATTGATACCATTGGTGCAGCCATCACCCTCTCCTCCATGTCCTACCTCTCCTTCTGAGGCCCTCTTGTCAACAGGATCCTGATGGATCCTCCTGAAAGTACAGAGACAGTGGCCAAGACCCAGCCAGGCCCTCTTGTTGTGTTAACAATTCAGGAAGATGGCGTGGTCACCAAAGAGCCACAGGGAGAGGGCACACAGGTGCCCAGTGCCCTTACCTCTACCAACTGAATTCCATCTACATTTCTGGATACCCACTCTGCAGAAAACACTCTGCTAGGTACCTGGACATGACCCTGGCTAGAACCCAGTATGTGCCCAGGTCTCCATCCACTGAAGAGACTAGGTATGAAAACCGAACATGGTGCAGGAGATAGAATTGTTTTCAGGGGACAGAAATCCCCAGAGGAGGAAATGGTTATATCTGCTCAAGGAGGTTGGTTAGGGAAGAGTCTAACACAGATGTTCTGTCTGAGCTTCATTCTGAAGGATAATTAAGAACCTAAAAGGGACACAGGGGCATTTCCAGGCAGGAAAAATGTCATATGAGTAACAATCAGCACAGCTATCTTGTTTGACCCCATGGAGGAGGAGATGGCACCCAACTCCAATATTCTTGCCTGGGAATTGCCATGGACAGAGGAACCTGGTGGGCTGCAGTCCATGGGGTCCCAAAAGAGTTGGACACAACTTAGCAACTAAACCACCACCATCTTGTTTGAAGAGTTTCAAATATTTTGGACTACAGGCAGCCATAGAGACAGAGAGGTTTAGAGGAGAATTAAAGCCAGTGGCTTTATTTTATTTTCTGTAACCTTTGGGCTTACTGATAACACTGATTGTTTATTGATTTCCTACAGAATATGAACTCAAGGGAGGTCAAACTGAAGTGTGTGTGATGCTCGGCCAACTACCAAGGCAGAGAGGGCTCCTGCAGGTGGAGCCCAGGTGGCGCTTCTGTTGGCTGCAGCTCCAGCTCCACCTCCTTTCTCACCACATAAATCTCCCAACCGCACTGAATCTCCGCCTAATGTGAACAGAAGCTCCACACTCAGAGGCAGGCAGAGGGCAGCACACACAGCTGAAAGGAAACTCAGAAGAAGGAATCGCCAAGAAAAGTGGCCATGGAGCTAATCCCGAGCTTTTCCACGGAAACCTGGGTTCTCCTGGCTACCGGTCTGGTGCTCCTCTATCTGTGAGTAACCATCAGGCTCATCTCCTTTGTAACCTGGGTCTTGGGGTGCTAAGCAGGAAAGGGGGTTCCCTTAGTTTTTTAAAGTTCAAAGTAAATGGAGGGGAAGTTGCTCAAGCATCATGTGCTATGGGCACCAAATGGGTTATTATTGATCTTACCCACATGTGTTGAAGGAGTTAACTTTACTCCCAAGTTGCTGTTAGCATTGTTAGGAGGGTTTGTGACATTCTTTGCTCCTGAGAATGACCCTCTGATTGACTACCAGTTTGCATGGACCTAGACTAGTCAACCAGAGTCCATCAAGGGCAAATTAAAAACAATGGCCCATGTGCAGTGTAGTCCTCACTGATTCCCATGCTGGGAATCCTGGAGGCAAGCAGTGACCTGGGTTTTGTTTCATTCTCTGACTTCTGGATTCTGTACCTGCTACAGGAATCCTGAGGAATGTTTGGCCCCTTTGTCACTCAGGAGCTCCTGCTCTGGACCCTCTTTCCAGGTGTCATTTACACAAGGCACCGGGTGCACCCCGACTTTGTTTGGAGGCCTGAGAACAAGCACCCTTTTTTCATACTCATCCCTCCCCCTTTTCTGCACCCCTCCTCCTTTTCTGCACCCCTCCTCAGGGCATCCATTCCTAAGACTCAATTCCCCTACGCTGTACTCTGCAGAACTATGGAGCCCCAAATGAGAAATCTTAAGATCTAGGGAGACTTGGCAGAAATCTTGAGGTTATATTCATTTCTTTCACCTTTTCTTTTAATCTCTGGAAGGGTTAGCATCAGTGTACAAATTTATTTTCCCTGTGATAAAAATCTGCTAAGCCTACGTTGCCACAAGCCCCAGAGTCCAATTTGGATTTTAAGCACTTTTTCCTTTTTAAGTATGACACAGGAGGATAAATCAAAACCATCTAGTAGAAGAATTCCTTTAAGTGGTGGGCTACCTGGTATCATGGATTAAGTTAGGAGAGGAGTTATTTTCAACAAGTGCTTAGAGATACCCCTCCAAATCACATATGAGCCCTATGTCAATTTCACTTTCCTTTAGTATAGGAAATCATGATGACATGCACATGAATAATATTAACCTCATTTTAATTCTTTGAAAGAAATATTAGGAATTCAAAGTATTGCAGCAACATATTTTCTGTCTGATATTATAAAGTTAATTGGTAGAGTTTAATTTCATTTTATATAGTTGAATCTAGTACTAAATAGAATGAAATTAAACTCTGCCAAAATTGGGGCTTCCCTGATAGCTCAGTTGGTAAAGAAGCCGCCTGCAATGTGAGAAACTGGGGTTCAGTCCCTGGCTTGGGAAGATCACCTGGAGAAGGGAACAGCTGTACAGTCCAGTACTCTGGCCTGGAGAATTCCATGGACTGTCTAGCTGGGGATCCCAAAGAGTTGGACACGATTGAACAACTTTCATTTCACTTAAAAAATTGATATGAGTATTTCCAGCATGTGTTTTTTTCCCCTGAAGGATAAAAGAGGACTGTTGTCCAGCACCTAGAAAGGTATGTAAATAAACTCACCCTCCAGAATAATGCCTGGAATATGAATCTAGTGTATAAATATATTCCTGTGATATATCTTTTTAAATATACATGTCCAGCAAGCTATTTTAGTCTTCAGGGCAGATGAGTATACATGGCTGGGAGCCAGTGATGATGTGAGAGGCATCCAGAAAGAGGTTGGGATGGAGGGGAGAATATTCCTCATTCTTCAGAGCAGACCTCGCAGGGATACTTCTCAGACCTGATCCCACACAAGGTCCATAAAGTTGGCATCTCATCTGCTGGAAGCTTGGGGACACGAAACAACCTCAGTCACACTGTGTCTGGTCCGTCTGACAGTGGGGCTGGTGCTGGCTAGTGTCCCACCAGGCAAACATCCCTGTAGCCTGAGAAGGCGCTGGTGCAGCCAGGAATCAGCCGCTGCAGACGAGGCTGTCGTTATGCTGATGCAGTGTAAAAACTATGAAAATGTTGGCTTTATCTTTAGCCTCTTCCTTTTTACCCAAAGAAGCATCAATGTACCAAAAAGTGGGGAGCTAGAATAATAACTCACGCAGTCCACCTGCTGCCTTGGTGGAACCATGTGAGTTTAGACACTACACCAGATCTCTCTGTGGGACCAGTGTTGCCAACATGCTCACTCGATGGCTTGGCATCACTTTTGAGTTCATGTAGCACACTGAAGGTTCAGAAGCAGAAACCAGTTTTGCCTGGTTGTGAAGACAGAGAGAGGAACTGGGGTGGGAGTTGCACAGGCCACCCCTTGGTTGTGCCAGCTGGTGCCCACACCTCCACCACTTGCTCTGGAGGAAAGAGAGAGATCGCCAACATGGCTTGGCCAAGGTACGTCCATGGGCACTTCCAACATAGGTCTTCCATGAAATTTTTTGCGTTTCTCTTATCACATATTGTAAGATTGCTGGATTTATACAGAAATTTGAACCTGTGCTACCTTAAAGGCTAGCTTCCAAAGAAGGAGAGACAGGAGCTTAATCCAATATTCTGGAACATTCTATGGCCACTCATTTTTGGTCATACAAAGTGTCTTTTGCCTCCACAGGAAGGTTACTGAAGACTGGTGAAAGTGCCTGTAGGGCATTTTGAACCATTTATACACAGCCTGCTTTTCAGCCATACCTTACTAATTTGCCTCTGCGGAGTTAGCATTAGAGGTCTAGCAAGTTCATGTTTAAACCATTGATGGCAGCCTCTTCCCTCAGGCTCTCTTTTCCCACACTCTGTCATCTCTCAGTAACACTAGAGTGAGCAGACTTGTAAAGATCCAGAACCCTGAGTCATGGGCTTGCACACATAACACCCGAAGGATAACCTACAGGCAGGCCTGCTATAGGGAGCACCAGCCTCCATTGGTTTTTAAGGTAGTTGAAGTCAGAGGCAGTAATCTAGCTGCTTTGTGATTGAGCATCTTCAGGAAAATGAGTGCACCTGGGGCATTGTGCTTAGCAGGTGAGTATCACTGGTTGGAGGACCAGATGCCATGAGGGGGGGAATGGTCTGGAAATGGATCCTTTAGTCATTGGGTCATTTCTACAGTTTCAGGGAACATAAGGGTCAGTCATCCTTCTTTGTAGTCCAAATCAACCAAATTGCCTGACAACAGAGACATGGGTGTAGCTGAAAGGTGCTCAATTTCTGTGATGGCAATGGAAGACTTGAGCACAGTTTTCATTCTACAGATAAGAACACTGTGCTTCAAGAATTCAACCATTACAACATAAGAGTTGAACACAAGCACTGTGATACCATGACAGTTGATCTGATGATTAAGTCAGCTCCTAAATGACTAACAGGCATGATGAACTGAAGAAAGGGATGGTTCACATTTTGTCAGATGGAGCAAAATTTCATCACGCTGCTCAGAACAATGCACAATTTAAAACTTATAAATTATTTCTGGAATTTTCCACTTAATATTTTTAGACCAATATGTTAACCACATAGACCATGGGTAACAAATCATAGACTGCAAAACTTTACCTGGGTGTGTGTGTGTGTGTGTTGGGTTACTGTATAGTTTTTAAAGATGTCTCCATTGGGTGGAACTGGGTTAAGAGTAAATGAGTCTTTCTGTGCTATTTCTTATAAATTCTTATGAATGTACTATTATCTCAAAATTAAAAAAATATTAAAGAGACAATTCCCTGGTGGTACAAAGGTTAGGACTTTTTACTCTCACTGCCAAGAGCCCAAGTTTGATCCCTTGGTCTGGGAACAAAGATAATGCACGTCCTGCATACTGGTCCATGCAGTCAAAAAAAAAAAAAATGGTAGAGAGTAAATAAAACCATCTGCACATGAGGCATGATTATATGTTTTCTAAGAACATATACAGAAAATAGACACTGAGCATATTAAGCTGATCACTTACTGATAGGAAAGATGATAAGAATGGAGTGAAAAATGAGTATAAAGGATGTATTTTGTTAACAGGTGAAAAAGTTTTAAATTTAAAAAAAATACTCTTAATTCAGTTGGTTCACACTTGGCTTGTGCGTCCTTGTCTGACTGTTGGCAACCCTATGGACTGTAGCCCACCAGGCTTCTCTGTCCATGGGATTCTCCAGGCAAGAGTACTGGAGTGGGTTGCCATTTTCTCCTCCAGGGACCTTCCCATCCCAGGGATCAAACCAGTATCTCCCAAGTCTCCTGCATTGGTAGGCAGAGTATTTGTGACTGAGCTGCCTGGGAAGCCCAGATATACTCATAGATATCATATAATTGACTCAGGTAGGTAGGCAAAATATAGTTCCATTTTTATCTCCAGGTGTTAAGCATTTACACAACCACTGATGTAATTCAAGTCATTGTGCCACTATAGTAACCATTAAGTTTGCACTTGCCATGTTTGGGGCAGTTATGCTAACTGGCTCATTTTAATTGTTTAGATAATTAATTTGTAAAGATATATTGCCACCCTTATGACACCACCTTTATGGCAGAAAGCAAAGAAGAACAAAAGAGCCTCTTGATAAAAGTGAAAGAGAAGAGTGAAAAAACTGGCTTAAAACTCAACATTCAGAAAACTAAGATCATGACATCTGGTCCCATCACTTCATGGTAAATAGATGGGGAAACAATGGAAACAGTGAGAAACTTTCTCTCTTTGGCCTCCAAAATCCCTGCAGATGGTGACTGCAGCCATGAAATTAAAAGACGCTTGTTCCTTGGAAGAAAAGTTATGACCAACCTAGACAGCATATTATAAAGCAGAGACATTACTTTACCAACAAAGGTCCATCTAGTCAAAGCTATGGCTTTTCCAGTAGTCATGTATGGATGTGAGAGTTGGACTATAAGAAAGCTGAGCACCGAAGAATTGATGCTTTTAAACTGTGGTGTTGGAGAAGACTCTTGAGAGTCCCTTGGACTTCAAGGAGATCCAACCAGACAATCCTAAAGGAAATCAGTCCTGAATATTCATTGGAAGGACTGATGCTGAAGCTGAAATTCCAATACTTTGGCCACCTGATGCAAAGAACTGACTCATTGGAAAAGACCCTGATGCTGGGAAAGATTGAAGGCGAGAGAAGAAGGGGACAACAGAGGATGAGATGGTTGGATGGCATCACCGACTCAATGCATATGAGTTTGAGTAAACTCCGGGAGTTGGTGATGGACAGGGTGGTGTGCTGCAGTCCATAGGGTTACAAAGAGTCGGACAGGACTAAGTGGCTGAACTGAACTGAATTGCCGTTAAATAATAAAGCAAATTAACTAATATTACTTTAATTAAAACAAAAAGCTGTGCTTGTTTTAACACCTGCTTGTGAAGACAGAGTTAAGAAGAATCAGATCTTAAAATGAGGTCAGATCATGGTGGGAGCTCCAATGCAAAGAACTGGCTCCTTGGAAAAGACCCTGATGCTGGGAAAGATTGAGGGCAGGAAGAGAAGGGGGTGACAAAGAATGAGATGGTTGGATGGCATCACTGACTCAATGGACATGAATTTGAGCAAATTCCAGGAGATGGTGAAGGACAGGGAAGCCTGGTGTGCTTCAGTCCACGGGATCACAAAGAGTCAGACATGACTGAGCAACTAAACAGCAACAACAGCATAAAGGGAAGGAAAAGGATAAGTATAAGAACAACGCCATGTTATCTCTAGTAACTCTGTCATTGGGTGGATGCAGTTATCCAAAATCTCATGTTTGAGACAGAAAAAAAAATTTCCCCTGTGTTCTTAGAATGAGAATCTCTAAATCATGGGAGAGTCAACTTACTAAATACATATGAATGCATTTTTTTGGAGGAATTATAGCCTAAACCTCCTGGGAGCTCTCAAATTTTGTAAATATTTATCAAGCATCCACTCTAGGATTGGGACCATCAAAATTTCAGCTGCTATTTGTGGTCTCACTATGGAGAGGGAAAGGAGTTGATGAGTGAAAGTAATTATTGCGTTTGGAATTGCTGTTATTATTTATCGCCTACATATTATCTTTCCAGTTTCAAGTTAGTGACTGGCCAGCTCCAGCATTTATTCCACAATCCGTGACCTGGATTTTCTCTCTCAATTCATAGATATGGAACATATTCCTATGGGCTTTTTAAGAAGTTGGGAGTTCCTGGACCAAGACCTCTACCTTATTTTGGAAACATTCTGTCCTACCGAAAGGTGCGTGTTGCTTGATGTCCCTTTTTTGCTTCTTATGGTTGCAAATCCCAGCTGAGTTCCATAGTAAAAATTCTCCTCCTCAGGGGGCAGTTGAGAGTTTTCTTACTTCCCAGAAATGGCATCGTAGACCCCACCACACATGACCTCTTTACCCGAGGCTTCTATTGTCAGCTGTCAGGAACCTCAGGTTTGCCTCCTCAGACAGTTAAGGTCTCTTGGCTGAGTCAGCACAGGACTTGAAGTTCCGTCTTGTAAGCTTTGTGAAGAGGATCTTCTCTCTGCCAGGTGCAGATTCCCAGCAAGGCACAGCCCTACTAATTGTCAGGAGAAAAGCATTAAGGGATGCCTGGTTGCGGCTCATTGTGCTGCGTTCACTAGTGTCAGATGTGCCTTGTTGGTAGCATAAGCTCTGGGTACCCTTTTGTCCCTTTCCTCCTGAATTGTTTGGACACTTTAGTTTTTAACGTATCAGGTAATTTGCACATACTTGGATTCTCTCAAGAACTGCTAATTCCTGCAGTTGTTGTTGTTGTTTTTTTCTTTTTCTTTTTTCCACTTTCTGCTCTACCTCTTGCTATCCATGACATCTTTTGGGATTTGAGAGATGGAACAAAAGCTTTCTGCTTTTCTTCTGTGCCTTCAGAGCAGGCACCTCACGGGTGAGTTTGAGCAGGGAATGAGTGTAACTGAGACACGTTGGTGGTTGTCTATTTGCTTCAGATATTTAATGACCAAACAAGTTGTGGAGTTTTTAAAAATAAGACAGAATCACATATGCAAATTCACTAGAAAGGATATGATTTGACAAAATTATTAAAAATTTAATTTAATGTTTAATTTAACTGGAGGGAAAGTACCAGATGGCAGATGGATTGTGAATTCTGGCTGAACCTTAATATCCATCATGCTCTGATGATTCCCCCAGGGCCCAGTCCCTCAACTGAAGGTCGTGAGCTATGTCCATGTCCACGGGCAGAGCCCTGTGCGCCAGCTGCTCTCTGACTCAGATTTCCTTTCCAGCAGACAGGATTGTTTCTTAGATCCCAATTCTCCCAACTGAGATTGTCATTATCTCATTACCGCCTAATAACTTTCTGAATATTTTTCCATCTGAAGAAGCAGTAATTGCGTATCAACCTTTCCCAGACGAACTTCTTAGTAGATGCACCTAAAAAACCCGCATTTCTGAGAACTTCATTTGCTTTGCTGTTTGTTGTTCAGTTGCTCAGCTGTATCCCCATGGACTGCAGCACACCAGGGTTCCCTGTCCTTCACCATCTCCTGGAGTTTGCTCAAACTGATGTATTGAGTCAGTGGTGCCATCCAACCATCTCATCCTCTGTCGCCCACTTCTCCAGTATCAGGTTCTTTTCCAATGAGTCAGCTTGTTGCATCAGATGGCCAAAGTATTGGAGCTTCAACTTCAGCATCAGTTCCTTCCAATGAATATTCATGGTTGATTTCCTTTAGGATTGACTGGTTTGATCTCCTTGCAGTCCAAGGGACTCTCAACAGTCCTCTCCAACACCACAGTTTGAATATCACAATAGAAACTTAGCAAAAGGCTTTTTTTTTTAAGTTATAGAAGTAAAAACTCAGGCCAGGCATGTAAACTGCATTGTCCTTTGTGTACTTGTGGCATCTTCCCGTTTTTTCTGCGTTGAGCTGGAAAACTAGAAGGCGAGTCCACTTTGTCATTCATTCACTCACTCACTCACTTTCTCATTCAGCACACACTCCTTAGACTTATTTAAATCTGTGAGATTAAAATACATCACTGGTGCTTTAACATCCTTATTCTGTTAGAATTTGCATGAGATAAATGAAAAGGCTGCTTAACTAGGAGATGAAAGGGTGTGTAGGAAACGCTTACTTCTCTCAGCTTCAGTTTTCTCACATGTCCATGGGGGATTAGAGATTAAAGGATTTTAGACAACACATGCACAAGGAAAAGGCTTCAGAAAGACAAGGAGTAAGAAGTATTCATTGATAGGGGTAAGCGTTTTAGTATCTACAATATTCAAAGAAAATTTAAGAGTGATTTTAAATGGTCAGTTTCACATATCTCCTCTATTTTCTCTCCTTTCCTTTAAGACATTTGTGAATAAGAACTTCCCTCCAACTGCCAGTGAAAAATGATGGCTTTGTGAATTAGAGGCAGGGTTCAATACAGTATATTAATAATATAATTTTGTTTCTCCTTGCAGGGTGTATGTGAGTTTAATGAAGAATGCTTTAAAAAGTATGGGAAAATTTGGGGGTGAGTATTCTGGAAACTTCTGTTGGATACACTTGTTATAATTAGCCACTCTCCCTCCCCCCCTTGGTATGGAGGGGGGTATCCAGAGCTTCTTGGAGTGAAGTCATTTGTTGTAAAGCTTTGGAGACTTATTTGACCAGAGATCCTAGAAGCCACCAGGTATGCAGGTCCACAGTCTGAATCAGGCCTGGAGAGTCACAGGTCATCATTTTTCTCCAGACTTTGACACCCAGGGACTCCTAGCCTCACATTCTGTCAATGTCTCACTCTTTCTCCCCTTTTCCATTTTTTCTCTCCTTAGGTTGCCTTTAATTGCATAAATGCATTATTCTAGAACATTCTACTGTGGGCCTATAAATGCATTTTATGACCCTTTCCCACATGTTTCTCTCTGTTTTTAAAATATATATATTTTATTGAAGTAGAGTTGACTTACAATGTTTCAGGTGTGCACGGGTGATTTGCTTATACAAATACACACATATTACTTTCAGAATTATTTCCCATCATAGGTTTTTATAAGATATTGACTATAGTTCCCTATTCTATACCATAAACCTTTGTTACTTGTTGCATATCTATTTTTTAATTAGAAATCTAGCATTCTATTCATACTAAGTCAAACAAGTAAAATTGAAATGTTGTAATTTTTTTAGTTAGGCAAAAATTCATGTTTTCTAAAATATATATATTATACATATTTATATATAGTATACAAATGCTTTTCTACTGCACTTGATAAAGGTTCAAGAAAGAACATCAAAGAAAAAAAAGGAGATGGAGAAACTGGAGAACATAAACTAAATGAAATGGGAGCACTGAATATGAAAGAGAAAAAGTGAAATAAACTAGATAAAAGTAAAAGATCATCATATAGTCCAGTTGTTTTTAAACATGACTGTTCATTAGAAACGTGGAGCTCTGGAGGAAAAAAAGCAATACCTGAGCATTTGTATTTTTCAAAAAGTTTCAAGATAATTCTGATATGCATCTGGATTTTAAAAAGTGATTACAGGTTTTTCTATTAGGTCCTAGTTTTGGTGATATAGACTTCTATTATTTTTCTGTTGACCAGTCATGATATAGTGTTATTAAGTGAGTAACAGTATCATAATCACAATAGTAAAAGATGTTTATCAGTTTTCACAATCAGTCAGACAAAAATAAAAGATAATTACAATTGCAAGCCATAATGGGAACATGATTAAATAAACAATATAAAACAATTACATACAATTTGGGGGGGGGGTTGTCAAGCAGAGTGATGCAGTAAGTGGACGTGCATACAGGCATATGTTTTCATCCACCCGGCCAGTCTATGTATTTTGGTTGGTCCCTTTAATTCATTTACGTTTAAGGTAATTCATTACATTTAAGATAATGATTGATATGAATGATTCTATTACCGTTTTCTTAATTGTTTTGGGGTTATTTTCTGCAGGTCTTTTTCTTCTCTTGTGTTTCCTGCCTAGAGAACTTCGTTTAGCATTTGTTGTAAAGCTGGTTTGGTGGTGCTGAATTCTCTTAACTTTTGCTTAACTGGAAAGCTTTTGATTTCTCCATAAAGTCTGAAGGAGAGTCTTTCTGGGTAGAGTATTCTTGGTTGTAATTTCTTCCCTTTCATCACTTTAAATATATCATGCCATTCCCTTTGGCTTGTAGAGTTTCTGTTGAGAAACCTACTCAGAGCCTGATAAGAGTTCACTTGTGTGTTAGCTGTCACTTTCCCCTTGTTCTTTTAATGTTTTATCTCTGTCTTCAATTTTTGTCAGTTTGATTACTGTGTGTCTTGGAGTGTTGCTCCTTGGGTTTATCCTGACCAGGACTCTCTGTGCTTCCTGGACTTGGTTGACTATTTCCTTTCCCATGTTAGGGAAGTTTTCAGGTGTTTTCTCTTCATATATTTGCTCAGGCCCTTTCTTTCTCTCTTCTCTTTCTGGGACCCCTATAATATGAATGTCAATGTGTTTAATGTTGTCCCAGAGGTCTCTTAGGCTGTCTTCATTGCTTTCCATTCTTTTTTCTATGTTCTATTCTGCAGTAGAGATTTCCACCATTCTGTCCTCCAGGTCATTTATCCGTTCTTCTGCCTCAGTCATTCTGCTATTAATTCCTTCAATGGCACCCCACTCCAGTACTCTTGCCTGGAAAATCCCATTGACGGAGGAGCCTGGTAGGCTGCAGTCCATGGGGTTGCTAAGAGTCACACACGACTGAGCGACTTCACTTTCACTTTTCACTTTCATGCATTGGAGAAGGAAATGGCAACCCACTCCAGTGTTCTTGCCTGGAGAATCCCAGGGACAGGGGAGCCT
>NW_011494795.1:107006-108143 GCF_000754665.1 Bison bison bison | reverse complement strand
GACAGAGGAGCTTGATGGGCTTCCGTCTATGGGGTCGCACAGAGTCGGACACGACTGACGCGACTTAGCAGCAGCAGCAGCAGTGTGTTATTCACTTCTGTTTGTTTGTTCTTCAATTCTTCCAGGTCTTTAGTAAGTATTTCTTGCATCTTCTCAATCTTTGCCTCCATTCTTTTCCCAAGATCCTGGATCATTTTCACTATCACTGTTCTGAATTCTTTTTCTGGAAGGTTGCCTATCTCCATTTAGTTGTTTTACTGGGGTTGTTGGGTACCAGCCCCGGCTGATCCAGGGTATTCAAAGGGGAGACGGCGTCGGCGACTATTTATTTATTTATTTATCAAAGATATAAAGAATAATAGAATGAGGATAGCTCAGTAGGAAAATTCAGTGGAGAAAAGAAGCTGAGTAGCTTGGTTTACGTGGAAAATCAATATAACCTGTGACACCAGGTTAGCTCTGACCATGGAGGCCGCAGGCGCCCTCTCGAATAGCGGAAGGTGCCCCACCTTAGACACCTTCTCGAGTGGGTCTTAGAAGCCCAGGCAAATAAATGGTCACAGAGGATATCCACGCTCCAGATGGAGACTCAGCTGGAAATTGAGGGGAAGAATGACATGGGGAGACCAAGCGTTGGTGAGCAAGGCCCGTAGCTTTATTTTCAACAGGGGCTTATATACTCTAAGTTACACATAGAGGATAATAGGGGATGCAAATCAGCAGTCTTTGATCCTTATCAAAAACTAGGGTTTCTATCCTGCAAATTTATCGTATACAAATGGTTTAGGTGATTTACATCATCTTCTGGCCAGAAGGCCTATTAACATTTTATGACTCTTGACAAAGACTTATCAACAAAGACTTATTTTCTCTAAGAGTAATTATTTTAAGGTTTGGCACCATCTTCCGAAGATAAAATTGCATTCCTATAGGGCGGATGTGTAATGGGTTTACAACAAAGGAAAGAATTTATTACCTTAAGGGTCTAAAGTTACTAACACCAAGGCCACTACTTATTTTTTCTACATACCAATTATATTAATTAATACACATTCAAGGATACAATTCAGGGGATGTGGAAACTTGGCAGCAAGCATTGGCTCATCAATGAAATCCTTTACTAGTTTATTTTGACAG
>NW_011494795.1:105944-106906 GCF_000754665.1 Bison bison bison | reverse complement strand
GAAAGAGCGAGGTGATGGTGGGGGACAGCCCCCAGTAAAGTCAGAGGTGAGAGCACAAAGCAATAAAGTAGGCAGACTCTGGTTTTTTGGGGGTAGATGCTCGAGAATATCCGGGGGGACTCCTGAGGCTCGATCCCGCCTTTGCGTATGCCGAGCCTCCTTCCTCATGACGTTTGTCACGAGTGGAATGTCTCTCGCCGGCTCCTGGCATGGGGTTTTATCTTGTCCCTTCATCTGGGACCTAAGTTTCTGCTTTTTCATCATGATTGTCTTTCTTTCTTTCTTTTTTTTTTTTGAATAAAGGGAGAATCACTTTTTATTTGCTCCTGGTAGACTCTCAGGGAACAATAATTGAGATAGACAAGCAGAGACAACTGGCTGGCTGTTGAGGCAGCACTAGTACAGGAAGTCATGGTGTCAGTCACTCCAACAGCTTCCCAGCAGCTCAGCGCAGATTCAGACAGTCACTGTGCACACAGCAGCTGTGAGCATGCTCTCAGTCTCCATGGCAAGATGTCAGAGGCTCTGGCTCTGTCCTGAGTAGCAATATGGATGGACTTCTTCAGTTCCAGAGGTTATTTAGCATTTTGGCTTCCCTTGTAGCATCCTTGGTGGTGGTTCCTCAGGCAAGTTCAGTAGCATAGCTGTCCTGGACTCCCAGTTAAATCAATTTTTAAAATTTTTTTTTCTATTGAAGGATAATTGCTTTACAGAATTTTGTTGTTTTCTGTCAAACCTCAACATGAATCAGCCATAAGTATGGGGATGTGAAGAGTCGGACACGACTGATCAACTTCACTTTCACTTTTCACTTTCCTGCATTGGAGAAGGAAATGGCAACCCACTCCAGTGTTCTTGCCTGGAGAATCCCAGGGACAGGGGAGCCTGGTGGGCTGCCGTCTATGGGGTCACACAGAGTCGGACACGACTGAAGCGACTTAGCAGCGGCAGCAGCAGCAGCA
>NW_011494795.1:105473-105844 GCF_000754665.1 Bison bison bison | reverse complement strand
GTGGAAACTTGGCAGCAAGCATTGGCTCATCAATGAAATCCTTTACTAGTTTATTCTGACAGTTTCTAACTCTCTGAGAGGTTCTAAGCTATTTGAATATCTTAAGCTTCCCGTGTCTCTCGAGGCTGGGAGACTGTAAACAATCATATGCATAGCTGCAGGAGACCGGGTAAACTTGTCAGGTGAGTTAGGGAGCCATCTGAGGGGTTTGGATTTAAACACTCCTAATTGCCCAGGAACTTTATTAATTGGAGCTGTAAGTTAACTCTTTGACAGAAAGAGCGAGATGATGGTGGGGGACAGCCCCCAGTAAAGTCAGAGGTGAGAGCACAAAGCAATAAAGTAGGCAGACTCTGGTTTTTTGGGGGTAG
>NW_011494795.1:99999-105373 GCF_000754665.1 Bison bison bison | reverse complement strand
CAGGGACAGGGGAACCTGGTGGGCTGCCGTCTATGGGGTCACACAGAGTCGGACACGACTGAAGCGACTTAGCAGCGGCAGCAGCAGCAGCAGCATATATATATCCCCTCCCTCCTGAACCCTCTCCCATTTGCCTCCCCATCCCACCCCTTTAGATTGATACAGAGCCCCTATTTGAGTTTCCTGAGCCATATAGAAAATTCCTGTTGGCCATCTATTTTACACGTGGTATGTAAGTTTCCATGTTACTCTTTCCATACATCTCACCCTCTCTACTCTCCCCATGTCCATAAGTCTATTCTTTATGTCTGTTTCTCCATTGCTGCCCTGTGAATAAATTCTTCAGTACCATTTTTCTAGATTCTGTGTATATGCATTAGTGTACGATATTTATCTTTCCCTTTCTGACTTACTTCACTCTGTATGATAAATTCTAGTTCAACCACCTCATTAGAACTGACTCAAAGGCATTCCTTTTTATGGCCGAGTAATATTCCATTGTGTATATGTACCACAACTTCTTTATCCAATCATCTGTCAATGGACATCTAGGTTGCTTCCATGTTCTAGCTATTGTAAATAGTGCTGCAATGAACAATGGGGTACATGTGTCTCTTTCAATTTTGGTTTCCTCAGGGTATATGCCTAAGAGTGGGATTGCTGGGTCATATTTTATTCCTAGTTTTTCAAGGAATCTTCATACCGTCTTTCATAGTGGCTATATCAATTTACATTCCCACCAACAGTACAAGAGCATTCCCCTTTCTCCACACCCTCTTCAGCATTTGTTGTTTGAAGACTTTTTGATGAGGGCCATTCTGACCTGTGTGAGGTGATATCTCATTGTAGTTTTGATTGGTGTTTCTCTAATAATGAGTGATATTGAGCATCTTTTCACATCATGATTAACTTTCTGTAATATGGTTTGTGTTTTAGCTGTTGGAAGACTGTGCTTCTTCTTGCTTCTGTCCTCCCTCTGATGGCTGAGGCCAAGAGGCTTGTATAAGCTTCTTGATGGGAGGGACTGGCAGTGGGAAAAACTGGATCTTTCTCTGGTGGGCAAGGCCTTGCTCAGGTGGTTGTTTGGCTTGAGGCGACCCAGCCCTGGGTCTACAGGCTCTATGGTAGGGTTAATGGTGACTTCTAAGAGGGTTTATGCCAAAGGGGAACTTCCAGTGCCCCCGTCCCTGTGGTGAGCCCCTGCCAACCCTCTCCTCCACAGGAGGCCCTCCAATACTAGCAGATACTTTTGGTTCAGTCTCCTGTGGGGCCACTGCTTCTCTCTGGGTCTTGGTGTGCACAAAATTTTGTTTGTGCCCTCCAAAACTGGAGTCTCTGCATCCCCTGGTCCTCTGGAAGTCCTATAATCAAATCTCACTGGCACTCAAGGCCAGATTCCCTGGGGATACCCAGTCCCTTTGTCAGATCCCCAGGCTGGGAAGCCTGATGTTGAGTTCAGAACCTTGGCAACAGTGTGAGAACTTCTTTGGTATTGTTCTCCTGTCTGTGGGTCACCCACCTGGCAGGTATAGGATTTGATTTTATTGTAATTGTGTCCCTCCTACCTTCTCGCTGTGGCTTTTTTGTCTTTGGATGTGGGTATCTTTTTTTGGTGGGTCCTAGTATCCTCCTGTCAATGGTTTTCCAACAGCTAATTGCAAATTTGGTGCTCTCGCAGGAGGAGATGAGCACACGTCCTTCTACTACACCATCCTGAAGTGGAAGCCTGCACTTCTCTTTTGACCTAGTTATTCCATTGCTGAGAATTTATTTCAGGGATATACTTGCACACATGCATAAGTAAATCTGTATAAGGACATTTATTCCTGCTCCAGAAGAATGAGGCAGCCCTATGAGTACTCCTATGGGTTTGTAAAATAAAGGCTAAACACCTCCCCCTATATGATCACATGATTCTCTTTTAGTTAAAACCCAAAGTCCTTTATTTAAATTTTGGCTTTCATATGTCCTTTGGGAAAAGATATGGGAGTTATAGGTAAACATAATGGGAAATCGTTTCTGCTCAGCTTTTTACTTTCTCTACAAGTACAGAGTTTTTGTTTTTTTTTTTTTTAATTTTCAGGTAAAGTTTTCTGATAGAATTGTATTCAATGATTGTTTTATCTACTGTTTTTCTGACTTTGAGGAGATGTGGGGTATATATATCTAACCCGAGTGTGTCAGGTGGGCTTTAGGAGCTGTTGGAGGTTTAATGAGAACAGAGGGAGAGGTGTCATGTGGTGCTTCTTTGCCAAAAGCAAATGGCAGAGGCTCTGCCTGTCCAGACCTCTTCATCTTCTCTTATCAAGTTTTCAGAAACCATGGGACCTTGCTAAGTCGTTATGGCCCCAAAACTCAGCCTGCTTGAGTGGAAAGAATACATAGCACTGGGACACCACTGGCCCAGCTCCAGCTGCCCCTCCAGCGTTTAGTACCTGTGAGCTCGGGCTGGAGTCCCTTTTTCATGGTGGATCCCAGTTCTCTCTTTAGAAAATGATTCTCAGGTTGGATGTGAATGAGGAGCACCTGGGAGAGCTTGTTATAAATTCGGACTTTGACCCCACTCATCAGTACACCAAATCAGTATGATCTGAGGTGGGTTCAAAAATCTGAATTGGAACGGGTAGGGAGAGAAAGTATTAAGGCTGGAGTGACACCATGGATATAAAGGGTCACCCCAAACCACTGTCTCTTCTCCACCCAAGTGTTGTTGCAAAACCATGATGGGAAGAAGGGAATCATCCAAGTAACATGGTCAGTCAGGTGGAAGAGCAGATTAAGTGCCTCCTCAATCCTTCCTAATACTGCTTCAGCACTAAGTGCTCTTGACACCCACTTACACCCTCTGAGTTTTTTTTTTTAATATAAATTTACTTATTTTAATTGAAGGTTAATCACTTTACAATATTGTATTGGTTTTGCCATACATCAACATGAATCCACCACGGGTGTACACATGTTCCCCATCCTGAACCCCCTTCCCACCTCCTTCCCGGTACCATCCCTCTGGGTCATCCCAGTGCACCAACCCCAAGCATCCTGTATTCCTGTATCCTGCATCAAACCTGGCCCGGCGATTCGTTTCATATGGGTGGGATGATTTGGGAGAATGGCACCCTCTGAGTTTTAGAACAGATTTTGGAAATGGGCAGAAGTAAGTGCAGTGTTTCTCTGCAGTCTTTACATGTAATCACAAAGCCATTTGAAATTCTTCTGTGGAGTTAAAGGAGGAATAGGGAACATGGAGAAAATCTTCCAATTCATTCTAGCCATTGCAAGTGATTGACAGTGAAACCAAAATGTCAGAAGACAGTGTAAATAACTCAGAGTAAACCGCATGCCAGTGGCCATTCCCATGAACGGGCATCCTGACAGGAGATGAGGTCAAATGGTGACGTGTCACATCTGAGGAGTCAGCTTTGTGTGATAAGTGGGTCAAACGTGGGCCTGCCGAGCTGGTGATGGATGTCACCTACGTGGAGCCCGAGGCCCACGGGACCCATGTAATGAAAGAAAATATTTAGAAAATGAATTAAGTAGGCTCCTCTGAAAGTTTTTTCTCTTTTTCCTTTTGTTCAAATTATCCTAAACTTGATGCTACCAAGGATATCTCATTATTTAAAATATTTCCTTAAAATTATAAACTAGCAAGAAAATTTTAGACAATAAGGCAAAAAAACTTTCATAATCCCACTGTCACTGGTAGAGCATTCCAAATCTCCCTCCATTTGCAGATACTTTGTTACATATTTATAATCAATGTGTCTACAGTTTTCATCTAATATTATATGCATTTTCATACTTTGGGTATATCTTCAAAAATGACTGAGTAGATTGACTCTCCTTAATTATTTTTTAATTTTCAAATAATTTACTTCAACTATTTACTAAGATAACTTCCTTTTTGACAATGAAATATATTAAACCTATAAATATTATGGAGAATGGTATAGGAAATACCCATGTCCCTACTGCCTACAATTAACAATGTTTTCATGGTAGTTTTAACTATGATCTTAGAAGGATAGATGATGTAATAGTAGGATGAACATCTGGACTTCCAGGTGTGGTTTCACCTGCAAAATGGCTCATTAAGTTTAATCAACTGTTTTCCCTACACAGGATTTTTGAAGGTAAACATCCTCTGTTGGTTATCACAGATCCAGACATGATCAAAACAGTACTAGTGAAAGAATGTTATTCTGTCTTCACAAACCGGAGGGTAGGCATCCATTTTTTTTAATTTAAAATTTATTTGTTTCTAAGATATGCATTTTGAAATATATTATAAATTCATAAGATGTTGTCAAAAGAGAAAAATACAAAGAGACTGCACGTCATGTACCTTTTGTCCTGGTTTTTCCAATGGCAATACATCGATTAATCAGAATACAATTTCAAAGCAGAAAATTGACACTCATACTATTCATGGAGCTTATTCTGATTTCATCAGTTTCACGTTCACTCATTTGTGTATGTTTTGCTCTATGAAAATGTGTCCTAGATGTAGATTTGTGTAGTTACCATGACAATCAATGTATAGAACTGTCCCATCCCTACACGACTCCCTCTTACTATTCTTTTACAGTCATGGCTTGTACAGCTTGCTTTTTCCTCTTATCAAGGTCTTTAGCAAACATTGTTCTTTAAATTTTGATGAATGATTTATCAATTTTCTCTTTTATGGATTTTGCCTTTGTTGTCAAGTCCAAAATATCTTGACCTAGCCCTAGGCCCTGAAGATTATCTCCTATTTTTTCCTAAACATTAAATCACTTTATGTTTTACATTTAAGTCTATGATCCATTTTATGTTAGGTTTTGTGTAATGTATGAGGTTGTCTTTTTTTTTTCTTTTGCATCTAAATGTCTGATTTGCTCCAGCACCATTTATGGAAAGACTATCCATTAAAAGTAATTTATTTATTTTATTTTTTGCTCCCCTGGGTCTTCATTGCTGTGCTCAGGCTTGAGCCTGGCAGTGGGCAGGCGTGTGGCTGCAGAGGTTAGCTGTGGGCAGGTGTCAGTACAGTTGAGTGACAGTAGTAAGGACTGGCTTAGGCATCTGAGCATCTGCAGGGCCCTCCGATGGTGTTTTGCACATGCGCATTGAAAAAGATTGGCTGCTGGTGTGGATCCTGGGTCCACATAGCATCAGCAGTGGCACTAACTGGGCAGCTCTAGTGTGGTTGGAGGCAGTAGGGTAGGACTCCTGCAACTGCCTTAACACCATGAATGTTGAATTAAAGGTGGCTGATTGATCAGTTGATTGGGAGAAAGGCTACACGCACTGGTCAGTTTCAGTGGGGTCAGAAGCTGCACATGGCTTTTCCTTTCCCTTTCCTCTCCCTTCCCTCGCCTCTCCTTCCCCTGCC
>NW_011494795.1:94028-99899 GCF_000754665.1 Bison bison bison | reverse complement strand
TTGAAAAAGATTGGCTGCTGGTGTGGATCCTGGGTCCACATAGCATCAGCAGTGGCACTAACTGGGCAGCTCTAGTGTGGTTGGAGGCAGTAGGGTAGGACTCCTGCAACTGCCTTAACACCATGAATGTTGAATTAAAGGTGGCTGATTGATCAGTTGATTGGGAGAAAGGCTACACGCACTGGTCAGTTTCAGTGGGGTCAGAAGCTGCACATGGCTTTTCCTTTCCCTTTCCTGTCCCTTCCCTCGCCTCTCCTTCCCCTGCCTGCCATCTCTTCCCTTTCCTGCCCCTTCCCT
Organism: Bison bison bison; assembly: GCF_000754665.1. NCBI lineage: Eukaryota > Metazoa > Chordata > Mammalia > Artiodactyla > Bovidae > Bison > Bison bison. The sequence goes on along the minus strand of NW_011494795.1, from coordinate 99,602 downwards.
CCCCTCTCCTTCCCCTGCCTGCCATCTCTTCCTGGACAATCCAGTCCTAAACCCGAAGGTGGGCCACAGAAGGTGGGCAGCCTCACACATCAGGGTGGGGCCAGAGAAGGAGGACAGTGGCTCCAAGTCAGAGACCGAGTAGGGAGGGGAGGGTGTCCACAGGGATGGCAGCTGGGCACGGGTGAGGGAACCCAAAATACTCACTTGTGGGTGTAGCCTGTAGGGTGAGGGGGCATCATGAGTGGAAAGGGATGGATCATGGATTGGGTCCATAAAGGAGGATTGATCAAGTAATACAGAAAGGATGATGGGAGCCAGCATTCTCAATGTTGGAGAAGAAGTCATAGTTCAGAGACTGAGAAACTAGACTAAACCCTGTGAAGTCACTGACTGAACTATCCATGTAAGTCCATGCTTTTCTGTGTAATAGATGATAGCAGGCCAGATGATATAGACAGATGACAGATAGATGCAGATATAGACAGACAGGTGTGTGTGTGTGTGTAGCTACAAAAGCACATAATATACTGCTTTCCACTGATGTAGTATAGACACCTGAGCAGCTGCAGGGGTCTGGGATGGGGTTTTGCACATGCCCAGCCTAAAATATTGGGGCTGGCAGCCGGTGTGGGTCCTGGGTCTCAGGGTGTCATTGGCTGGAGCATCTCTGTTGGAGCTGAGGGGGAAGACAGGACTCAGGAAATTGGAGTCTGCTAATGTAGTACCCTGGGGAGTGATCAGCACCAAAATTTTCAGAGGTTGTTCAATGAATATGCTGGCAGTTGGTTTCATCATAGCAAAGTTTCTGGGGTTTTCTACAGAGCAGGATACAGAGAACCGTAGTCACTCCTGCTGCGTGGTTGACACTGGTAGTCCCTGCCCTTCTTCTTTGTTCCTAGTTGTCTCTGGTTGTCTCGGCTCAGCTCGTCTCTGGGTGGGGTGAAAGCCAAGCAGGTCATTTGTGCAATGTTCTGAAAGGCTGGAGAAACTGGTCACTCTTCCTGTTGTCTCTTTTAGTTTTTTTTTTTTTTTTTCCGGCAAGGGGAAATGTCTCAAGCTGTGGAATTTCCTGTTGATGCTGAGCAGTGCTGGCCTAGGGGAAGGGATGATGCAAACAAAATTAACTATTCTCCTTACTCTCTCTGCGAGTTGTTTTCAAGTGTGGTCTGTTATATTGTTGACGCTTTTTAGACCTACTTTCATTTGCTGTGAGCTGTCCAATTGTGAGACAACAAAGGCTGGAGTCTCCTACTCTGCCATCTTGGTGATGTCACCTTAGTATTTCATCATTAAAGTGATGTTAGCTGTAGGTTTTTTGTAGATGCTCTTTATCAAGCTAAGGAAATTTGTCTTTCTTGTTTGTGAGCTTTGTCAAAAATGAGTGTTGGAGGTATCCATTTTAAAACAAAATATAAATTTGAAAGATTGAGGAAATTTTAAAACAGGTTGGCTTCATAATCCTGTCCCAAGATGAGAAATAGAGTTATCTTCTTTACCCTTCTATTCCTGGGGGAAAATGTAGGGGGAAATATTTTCCATATCACTGAGTAATTTTTTCAGAATAGCAAGTAGATTCCTAATCTTTTGTGTAGGTAGTACTAAAAAATCCCCACCATATCAGCACATTCCTTTTCAAGTTCGTCAGCCTGTAAATATATGTAAATACAGAAGTAATCTGAGGCAAAATGCAGTCTGCCAAGGCTATCTGGCTGGCTGTCACCAATCCCTTCTCTGCATAGCCCCGGAAGATGAACTAGACCTTATTCCCTTCTATTCCCCTGGAAGAACCTTTCTGTACTACATGGGTCATTTGCGTTTAAAAGGAGATTGGAATATGAAGGCTGGAAACCACGTGAAGTGGCCAAATGTCCACCACCTTCGCAGGAACCTAGACATTCAGGATAAATGTTTATTGTTCATCTAGCATAGGGCCTGGTACTATGTAGATAGTCACTAAAGATTTGTTGAATACACTGTTCCCAAATTATTAGCAAATTTTCCACAACTGTTGAGACTTCCAAAACTTAAGTAGGGTAAAATGTGTTTTGCTTTCAACTCTAGGTTTTTGGTCCATTGGGAGTTATGAAAAATGCTATTTCTGTGGCTGAGGATGAACAATGGAAGAGAATACGGACATTGCTGTCTCCAACCTTCACCAGTGGGAAGCTCAAGGAGGTAAAAGAAGAGGGTTTTCCATGAGCAACTTAAAGAATAAGGTAGAAAATAAATTCATAGTCCCTGTCCAAGGAGTGGTGTGCCAAATTTGAGTTTCCTAAAATGGTTTTCATCTTCATATCCTAAAAGAGACCTCATTAGATTCATAATAAAATGTCACTTATGCCTCCATGCCCGTGAAAACCAAGTTCTTCTAAAACTTGAGTCTCCACATGTAACTTCCAGTGCTGTTGTGTTTTGTGTCTAGATGTTCCCTATCATTGGGAAGTATGGAGATGTGTTGGTGAGGAACCTGAGGAAGGAAGCAGAGAAAGGCACGTCTGTCGACATTAAAGAGTAAGTAGGGGTGAAGCTGCTGGTCCTCTGAGCTCCACTGAGACCCTTGTGTTTCCTGCCTTGGAGCCAAATTCCTACTGCTGACTTACTCTAGTGACCAAACAGAAGTAAGTATATGGTTTACAACTCTGACCGGCCACCCGAGAATGCGTGGTGGCTCATGAAAGTATCAGAAGGTATCTTCTGTGTATATGAGCCAGGGTTAAATTATCTGCTTAACTGTCACCTTGAATATTCTGGGAAACAAAAATACACAGTTTGGTCTCAAGTCAGGGAGCATGATGCCTCCATCTCTGTTGGTTTTCTCAAGATTGCTATTTGTGGTCTTATATGGTTCCATATAAATTTGAGGATTATTTGTTCTAGTTCTGTGAAAAGTAACACAGGTATTTTGATAGGGACTGCATTAGATCTATAGATTGCTTTGGGTAATATGGGCATTTTAGCAACATTAATTATTTCTTTCCATGTACATGCGATATCTTTCCATTTCTTTGTGTCATCTTCAATTTCCTTCATTGTTTCATAGTTTTCATAGTATAGGCCTTTCACCTCCCTGATCAAGTTTATTCCTAGGTATTTTATTCTTTTTGATGTGATTTTAACAGGATTGTTTTATCATTTTCTCTTTCTGGTAGTTCTTTATTATTGTATAGAAAGGCAACAGATTTCTGCATATTAATCATGTACCTGCCACTTTACTAAATTCATTTATTCTAGTTTTTTGGTAGAACTTTAGGGTTACCTATGTAAAGTATTATTTCATCTGCAAATAGTGATAGTTTTACATGTTCCCTTCCAATTTGGATGCCTTTTATTTCTTTTTCTTGTCTGATTAGTGTGGCTAGGACTTCCAATACTACATTGAACAGAAGGGGTGAGAGTGGGCATCCTTGTCTTGTTCCTGATTTTAAAGAGTATGGGCACAAAAACAGACATATAGATCAACTGAATAAAATTGAGAGCCCCAAAATAAACCTGTACACTTAGAGCCAATTAATCTATGATAAAGGGGGCAAGAATAAACAATGGATTAAAGACAGGAAAACTGGACAGCTACACGCAAAAGAATGAAATTAGAACATTTTCTCACACCCTATACAAAAACAAACTCAAAATGGATTAAAAACCTGATTGTAAGACTGGAAACCATAAAAACATAAAAGAAACAATAGGCAGAATGAATGTTCTTTGACATAAATCATAACTGTACATTTTTGGATTTGACTCTTAAGGCAAAGAAAACAAGAGCAAAAATAAACAAATGGTACCCAGTTAAACTGAAAAATCTTTTGCACAACAAAGTAAATTATTAATAAGATGAAAAGACAACCTGGTGAATGGATGGGAGAAAATATTTGCAAATAATATGATAAGAGGTTAATATCAAAAATATATAAATGTCTCATACAACTAAAAATCTGAAAAACAAACAACCCAATGAAAAATGGGCAGAAAATCTTAATAGACAATATTGTAAAGTAAAAAATAAATAAATAAAAATATAACAGTTGTTCAAAAAAAAAGAAAAAAAAAATAGACATTTCTTCCATGGAAGATATAAGTTGAAAAGATGCTCAACATTGCATATTATCAAAGAAATGCAAATCAAAGTCACAAAATCACCCACCACCTGTAAGAATTACTATCATCAGAAAGTTTACAAATAGCAAATGTTGGTGAGGATGTGGAGAAAAGGGAACCCTGGTATAAGGCAGTAGACATGTAAATTGATGTAGGGGAAACCATATGGAGGTTTCTCCAAAAACTAAAAAGAGAACTGTTTTGTGTGTGCTCAGTTGCTCAGTCGTGTCCGACTCTTCACAACCCCGTGGACTGTAGCCCACCAGGCTCCTCTGTCCATGAGATTTCCCAGGCAAGAGTACTAGAGTGAGTAGCCATTTCCTTCTCCAGGGGATCTTCCTGATCCAGGGATCAAACCCAAATCTCCTGCATTGCAGGCAGATTCCTTACTACTGAGAGACCTGGGAAACCCGAGAACTTTGATATGATGCAGCAGTTCCACCCTGGGTATATATCCAATGAATATGAATACACTAATTTGAAATCGTACATGTTTTACATCAGCATTGTTTACAATAGCTAAGATATGGAAGTAACCTAAGTATCCACTGACAGATGAATAGATGAAGAAGATGTGGCACGTGTGCATGTATACACGTGTGTGCACGCACACACACAAGAAATATTACTGAGTCATAAAAAAGAATGAAATTCTACTTTTACAATAACATGCATGGACCTAGAGGGTATCATGCTAAGTGAAATAAGTTAAACAGAGAATGAAAGTATTGCATGTTATCATGTGTATGTGGAATCTAAACATAAGATGAATAAATATCAATATATAAAACCAAACAGACTCACAGTGTAGAAAACAAACTGATGGTCATCAGTGGGGAGTAGGAAGGGGCGTGCAAGATAGGATAGAGGATTAAAAGGTACAAATTGCAATGTATAACATAATTGTGCTACAGGGGTAGATTGTACATAACAGGAATGTAGTCAATATTTAATAATAACTTTAAATGAAGTATTTAAAATAGCTCTTCTACACCCGAAACTAATGTGATATTCTGCTTTTGCGCTAAAGGGGAATCAGCTCTGAGCACAGGTTCTGCGGTGAGCTGAGACCCAGATCAATGTCCCCTTTCTTGACTCCCCAGGAAGAGTGAATTTGCTCCCTTTGCTCTGCTCAGACACAGTCCATATACACCTTTTATTGCCCATAGTCAAAGCACACTATGTACTTTGTCAGATTATGGGTTCTGTCCTTCTGTGACTGAGCTCCTTGAGTTTGGGGGGGGAGCGTCTAACTTGCCTTAGTGTCCCCGTCCCCCCAGCACGGGGGCAGTTGCATCATTCACACTCATACACACCTCAGGAGTGAGTGATAGTAGCAGACAGTCTTCCATGATCCAGCAGGTGGTTCTGAGAGAGTGTGGCTCTTGACCTGTCTTGCCTGGGCATCTGATTTTATATGATTTTCTTGTTGACTGTGTTGGATATGGATAGTCAGCGGGGCCCGATTTTTAATGTCTG
>NW_011494795.1:92633-93928 GCF_000754665.1 Bison bison bison | reverse complement strand
TGTGGCTCTTGACCTGTCTTGCCTGGGCATCTGATTTTATATGATTTTCTTGTTGACTGTGTTGGATATGGATAGTCAGCTGGTCCTGATTTTAACTGTCTGTGTCTGTCTTTCTCTACTCAGCATCTTTGGAGCCTACAGCATGGATGTGATTACTAGCACATCATTTGGAGTGAATATTGATTCGCTCGGCAACCCACAAGATCCCTTTGTGGAGAATGTCAAGAAGCTCTTAAGATTTAGTATCCTTGATCCCTTTCTTCTCGCAGTAGGTAAGTGTCCTTCTACATTTCTTTTTCTGTATTCCTCCCTCCATCCCTCCTTCCCTCTCATTCTTTCTTTCTCCCTTCCTTCCTTCTTTTTCACAGGTTTATTGAGATATAATTCACATACCATCAATTCACCCACTTAAAATGTACAGTTCAATGGTTTTACAACTAAGTGTCATCGACGGATAAATGGATTCGGAAAACGTGGTGTACACACACACACACACCAGAATACTATTCAGCCATTAAAAGGAAGGAAATCCTGCCATTCACAGCAATGTGGCTGGATCTCAGTGGAGGGCATTATGCTCAGTGAGATACATCAGACAGAGAAAGGCAAATACTTACACGATGAATCCAAAAAAGGAATCCAAATTCATTGAAAAACAATGTCAGATTTTTGGTTTCCAGAGACAGGGTTTGGGAGATAGGAGAATTGGATGATGGTGGTCAAAAGGTACAAATTTCAGTTATTACTTAAATAAATACCCCTAGTGTAATATGCTTATAGCTATCCAGTTGTCTCAGCACCACTTGTTGAAAAGCCTATTTTGTCTCCATTAAATGGTCTTGGAAACATTTTCAGTGTTCAGTTGACCATAGGCATGTGGGTTTATTTCTGGACTCAAAATTTCTATTCCATGAATCTGTATGTCCGTCCTTAGGCCAGTGCCACATTGCCTTGATTAATGTAGCTTTATGGTAAGTCTTAAAATCAGGAAAGGTGAGTCTTTTAACTTTATTATCTTTTTCAGGAATATTTTGTCTTCTATGAGCCCCTTGCAATTTCACATGAATTTAATCTAAGATAGTTTCTTCAAAGAGGCCAGCTAAGGTTCTGATAGGGAATGTCTTATATCTGTTGATGTGCCATCTTGACAATGTGAATGTTCTGATTCATGAACATGGCATGTTTTTCACTTATTTACATCGTCTTTAATTTAGTTAAACAAGGTTTTGTGGTTTTCAGAGAGTAAATTTTACATATCTTTTATTTTATTCCTACTTATTCTATTCTTTTTGGTG
>NW_011494795.1:90076-92533 GCF_000754665.1 Bison bison bison | reverse complement strand
TTCTCCATAGTGGCTGTACTAGTTTGCATTCCCACCAACAGTGTAACAGGGTTCCCTTTTCTCCACACCCTCTCCAGCATTTATTATTTGTAGACTTTTGGATCACAGCCATTCTGACTGGTGTGAAATGGTACCTCATAGTGGTTTTGATTTGCATTTCTCTGATAATGAGTGATGTTGAGCATCTTTTCATGTGTTTGTTAGCCATCTGTATGTCTTCTTTGGAGAAATGTCTATTTAGTTCTTTGGCCCATTTTTTGATTGGGTCATTTATTTTTCTGGAGTTGAGCTGTAGGAGTTGCTTGTATATTTTTGAGATTAGTTGTTTGTCAGTTGCTTCATTTGCTATTATTTTCTCCCATTCTGAAGGCTGTCTTTTCACCTTGCTAATAGTTTCCTTTGATGTGCAGAAGCTTTTAAGGTTAATTAGGTCCCATTTGTTTATTTTTGCTTTTATTTCCAATATTCTGGGAGGTGGGTCATAGAGGATCCTGCTGTGATGTATCACATGAATTTAATCTAAGATAGTTTCTTCAAAGAGGCCGGCTAAGGTTCTGATAGGGAATGTCTTATATCTGTTGATGTGCCATCTTGACAATGTGAATGTTCTGATTCATGAACATGGCATGTTTTTCACTTATTTACATCGTCTTTAATTTAGTTAAACAAGGTTTTGTGGTTTTCAGAGAGTAAATTTTACATATCTTTTATTTTATTCCTACTTATTCTATTCTTTTTGGTGTTACCATTAAGTGGAATTGTTTTTTTAATGTCATTTTCATTTTATTTATTGCAATGTATAGAAATACAATTGATTTTGTATTTTGATCTTGTATCTTGAAACCCTGCTGTACTTCTTTATTTTTTCTAATAGGTTTTTAGTGGCTTCCTTAGGATTCCCTGTATACAAGATCATGTTATCTGATGAGTTTTAGTCTTCATTTCCTATATGGATATATTTTGTTTAATTTTCTTGACTAATTACTTCTTGTTAGAATGTCAGGTACAGTTTTGGATAGAAGTGGTGAAAACGGCTTCCTTGTCTTAATTTTAGAGAAAAGCATCCAGTTTTTCACTATTAAATATTAGTGTTAACTATGTTTTTTTCATAGGTTCCTTTTATCAGGTTGATGAAAGTCCCTCTGTTCCTGTTTGCTGAGAGCTTTTATCACAAGGGGGTTTTGGATTTTGTCACATGGTTCTTATGCATCTATCAGATCATCATGTGGTCATTGTTTATTACTCTACTGAAATGGCATATTATACAACCTTGCCTTCCTGGGATAAAGTGCACTTATACATGATGTATACATCTTTTTATATGTCAGTGGACTCAGTGTGCTAGTATTTTGTTGAGGATTTGTGTATCCATGGTCATAGGATGTATTGGTCTATAGTTTTCTTTTCCTGTTATATCTTAGTCTTTTTTCTCACTCTGGGTTAATACTGGCCCTCCAGAATGATTTTCAAAGTGTTCTATCATTTTCTATTTGCTGGATGAGTTAGTGAAAATTTGGTATTAATTCTGTAATTATTTGAGTAGTATTCAGCATTAAAGCCATCTGGACCTAAGCTTTTCATTGTCAAATTGTGGGTTGTTTCTTGATTATCAAATCAAACTTTGTAATTCTTTTTTTATTTTATTTTTAAACTTTACAATGTTGTATTAGTTTTGCCAAATATCGAAATGAATCCGCCACAGGTATACCTGTGTTCCCCATCCTGAACCCTCCTCCCTCCTCCCTCACCATACCCTCCCTCTGGGTCGTCCCAGTGCACCAGCCCCAAGCATCCAGTATCGTGCATTGAACCTGGACTGGCAACTTGTTTCATACATGATATTATACATGTTTCAATGCCATTCTCCCAAATCTCCCCACCCTCTCCCTCTCCCACAGAGTCCATAAGACTGATCTATACATCAGTGTTTCTTTTGCTGTCTCGTACACAGGGTTATTGTTACCATCTTTCTAAATTCCATATATATGCGTTAGTATACTGTATTGGTGTTTTTCTTTCTGGCTTACTTCACTCTGTATAATAGGCTCCAGTTTCATCCATCTCATTAGAACTGATTCAAATGTATTCTTTTTAATGGCTGAGTAATACTCCATTGTGTATATGTACCACAGCTTTCTTATCCATTCATCTACTGATGGGCATCTCGGTTGCTTCCATGTCCTGGCTATTATAAACAGTGCTCCGATGAACACTGGGGTACACGTGTCTCTTTCCCTTCTGGTTTCCTCAGTGTGTATGCCCAGCAGTGGGATTGCTGGATCATAAGGCAGTTCTATTTCCAGTTTTTTAAGGAATCCCCATACTGTTCTCCATAGTGGCTGTACTGAATTTGCATTCCCCCAACAGTGTAAGAGAGTTCCCTTTTCTCCACACCCTCTCCAGCATTTATTGCTTGTAGACTTTTGGATCGCAGCCATTCTGACTGGTGTGAAATGG
>NW_011494795.1:87450-89976 GCF_000754665.1 Bison bison bison | reverse complement strand
AAACAGTGCTCCGATGAACACTGGGGTACACGTGTCTCTTTCCCTTCTGGTTTCCTCAGTGTGTATGCCCAGCAGTGGGATTGCTGGATCATAAGACAGTTCTATTTCCAGTTGTTTAAGGAATCTCCACACTGTTCTCCATATGGCTGTACTAGTTTGCATTCCACCAACAGTGTAAGAGGGTTCCCTTTTCTCCACACCCTCTCCAGCATTTATTGCTTGTAGACTTTTGGATCGCAGCCATTCTGACTGGTGTGAAATGGTACCTCTTATAAGTCTATTCACATTGTCTCTTTCTTTTTAAGTAGTTTCTTTTTAATAATTTTTCCAATTAATTTATTTATTTTAATTGGAAGATAAATCCTTTACAATATTGTGATGGTTTTTGCCATACATCAACTTGAATCGGCCACAGGTATACATGTGTCCCCTCCATCCTGAACCCCCTCCCACCTCCTTCCCCCTATGTCTCTCTGGATTATCCCCAAGTACTGGCTTTGGGTTCCCTGCTTCATGCGTTGAACTCGCACTGGTCATCTATTTTACATATGGTAATGTACATGTTTCAATGCTATTCTCTCAAATCATCCCACCCTCGCCTTTTCCCACTGAGTCCAAAAGTCTTCACTTTAGATCTGTGTCTTTTTGCTGTGCTGCAGTAGGATCATTGGTACCATCTTTCTAAATTCAATATATATGTGTTAATATACAGTATTTGTCTTTTCTTTCTGACTTACTTCATGTTGTATAATAGACTCCAGGTTCATCCATCTCACTAGAACTGACTCACATGTATTCCTTTTTTATAACTGAGTAATATTCAATTGTATATATGTACCTCGACTTGCTTATCTGTTCATCTGCCAATGGACATCTAGGCTGTTTCCATGTCCTAGCTATTGTAAATAGTGCAGCAGTACATTGGGTACACGTGTCTCTTTCAGTTCTGGATTCCTTGGAGTGTATGCCCAGCAGTGGGTTTTCTGGCTTTTATTCCCAGGTTTTTAAGGAATCTCCACACTTTTCTCCATAGTGGCTGTACCAGTTTGCATTCTCACCAACCATGTAGGAGGTTTCCCTTTTCTCACCCTCTCCAGCATTTATTGTTTGTAAACATTTTGATGATGGCCATTCTGACTAGTATGAGATGATACACTAGTGTGAGTGTGGTTTTGATTTGCATTTCTCTAATAATATGTGAAGTTGAACATCTTTTCATGTGTTTATTAGCATCTGTGTATCTTCTTTGGATAAAAGTCTGTTCAGGTCTATTCTTTACTTTTTGATTGGGTATTTATCTTTCTGGTATTGAACTGCATGAACTGCTTATATATTTTGGAAATTAATTCTTTGTCAGTTGTTTTGTTTGCTATTATTTTCTCCCATTCTAAGGGCTGTCTTTTCACCTTGTTTGTAGTTTCCTTCATTGTGCAAAAGCTTTTACATTTAATTATATCTCATTCATTTCTTTTAGTTTTTATTTCCATTACTCTGGGAGGTGGATCACAGAGGATCTTGATGTGATTTAAGTTAGAGTGTGTTCTGCCTGAGTTTTCTTCTAGGAGTTTTATAGTTTCTGGTCTAGGCTTAATCCATCTTATTTTTATGTATGGTATTAGAAAGCGTTCTAGTTTCATTCTTTTACATGTAGTTGACCAGTTTTCCCAGCACCACTTGTTGAAGAGACTGACTTCTCTCCATTGTATATTTTTGTCTCCTTTGTCAAAGATAATGTGTCTATAGGTGCATGGATTTTGTCTCTGGACTTTCTATTTTGTTCAGTTCATCTATATTTCTGTCTTTGTGCCAGTACCATACTGTCTTGATGACTATAGCTTTGTAGTATAGTCTGAAGTCAGGAATGTTGATTCCTCCAGTTCCATTCTTTTATCTCAAGATTGCTTTGAAAGTATTTCCTCTAAAATCAGGGACAAGACAAGGGTTCCCCCTCTTACCACTACTATTCAATATAGTTTTGAAAGTCCTAGCAACAGCAATCAGAGAAAAAGAGATAAAAGAAATTCAGACTGGAAAAGAAAAAGTACAACTCTCACTGTTGGCAGATAACATGATCCTCTACATAGAAAACCCTAAAGATACAATCAGAAAAGTACTAGAGCTAATCAATGAATATAGTAAAGTTGCAGGATATAAAATTAATACACAGAAATCCCTTGCATTCCTTTTACTCAGCTATTAAAAAGAATGTATTTGAATCAGTTCTAATGAGGTAGATGAAACTGGAGCCTATTATACAGAGTGAAGTAAGTCAGAAAGAAAAACACCAATACAGTATATTAATGCATATATATATGGAATTTAGAAAGATGGTGACAATGACCCTATATGTGAGACAGCAAAAGAGACACAAATGTATAGAACAGACTTTTGGACTTTGTGGGAGAAGGCGAGGGTGGGATGATGTGAGAGAATAGTATTGAAACATGTATATTATCATATATGAAATAGATCGCCAGTCCAGGTTCGACGCATGAGACAGGGTGCTCAGGGCTAATGCACTGGGAT
>NW_011494795.1:57661-87333 GCF_000754665.1 Bison bison bison | reverse complement strand
ACACCCATGGCTGATTCATGTCAATGTATGGCAAAAACCCCTATAATATTGTAAAGTAATTAATCTCTAATTAAAATAATTAATTAATTTTTTTAGAAAAGAAAAAAAAAGATATAACCACCTGGAATATTTTCACATTTCCACCTTTATTATAGCTAAACAATAATAAAACTCAACACAGTGAAGTACTTTTCAAATGTTAATTTTCATAGTTTGCCAAACATATAACAATGCTCCACCTTTAATGTTCCTACCATTTCATTTTACTTGTTCTAACAAGTACAGAGAATGATGAATTTAACTAAGAATGATTTCAGATTAACTTCTCTAACATAAAGCACTCAACTTTTATAATATATGTAGAGCAAGTATAATAAGCACTGAAATATGTAATTGCTTTTTAGGAAATATTTGTTTCCAATTTAGGTTTCAAAGTAATGTGGAAGACTAAATTATATCATTTTTAATGGCTTTCAGGTAAAGCTCTCAGGATCAGTAGTAGATTAAGAAATAGAAGCACAATTATAGAAAAAAGAAAAATAAACTTCAAAAGGACCGGACCTTAGGCTGTACCATTATTCCATAAACTACAAGAAGACCACACCATTATTACTGAAGTAATATTATTAGTCATGCTTTATAGTATTCCTGTATACAGCTAGTTATTCTCTGTTATAACATTTGTAAGTGTAGATTTTAATTCCAGGTTTTTGTTTTTATAATCAACAAATAAATGCATGTATGTTCATGTTGGGGAAAAAAAAAGAAATCCCTTGCATTCCTATACACTAACAATGAAAGATCAGAAAGAGAAATTAAGGAAACAATCCCATTCACCATTGCAATGAAATAATAAAATACTTAGGAATAAATTTATCAAAAGAAACAAGAGATATACAGAAAACTATAAAACACTGATGAAAGAAATCAGAGATGACACAAATAGAGGGAGAAATATACCACGTTCTTGGATTGGAAGAATCAATATAATAAAAATGAGTATACTACCCAAAGCAATCTGTAGATTCAACACAATCCCTATCAAAGTACCAACAGTATTTTTCACAGAACTAGAACAAATAATTTCACAATTTGTATGGAAACACAAAAGACCCCGAATAGCCAAAGCAATGTTGAGAAAGAAGTATGGAATCAGAGGAATCAACCTTCCTGTTCAACCATTTTTAATAGAGAAATGCAGATTGTCTGTTTCTTTTTGAGTTAGTTTCTGTACTTCATGTCTTTTAAGGAATTTGTGTACTTCCTCTAACTTATCTAATTTATTGGTGAACATTGTTCCTTGTATTCCATTATGCTCTTTCTCATTTTAATGTCAATAGTAATCTCTCCTCTGTTGCTGTGATGCTAGATATTTGAGCTTTTCTCTCTCTTTTTGGTCAATCCAGCTTAAAAGATGATAACAATAACCCTGTGTACAAGACAGCAAAAGTGACGCTGATGTATGGAACAGTCTTATGGACTCTGTGGGAGAGGGAGAGGGTGGAAAGATTTGGGAGAATGGCATTGAAACATGTAAAATATCATGTATGAAATGAGATGCCAGTCCAGGTTCAATGCACGATACTGGATGCTTGGGGCTGGTGCACTGGGACGACCTGGAGGGATGGTATGGGGAGGGAGGAGGGAGGAGAGTTCAGGAGGGGGAGCACATGTATACCTGTGATGGATTCATTTTGATGTTTGGCGAAACTAATACAATTATGTAAAGTTTTAAAATAAAATAAAATTTTTAAAAAAAAGTTCTTTTCAAAGAATCAGCTTTTGGTTTCATTGAATTTCTGTGTTGTTTTGATTCCCTATTTCATTAGTTTCTGTCCTTGTCTTTATTATTTTCTTCTTTGTTGTAGCTTTAGGTTTAGTTTGCTCTTCTTTCAGTGAGTTAGGGTGGAAAGTTAGGTTCATGACTTGAGATTTTTGTTCTTTTTAAAAGTAGACATTTATAGCCTTAAACTTTTCCATGAGCACTGTTTTTCCTACATCCCATTCATTTTGGTAAGTAATGGCTTCATTTTTATTTATCTCAAAGTAATTTCTGGTTGTAGTTTTGATATAGTATACAACTCATCGGTTATTTAGGAGTGTATTGTTTAATTTCCATGTATTGTTTAATTTCCGTGTATTTGTGAGTTTCCCAATTTTTGTTATTGATTTTTAATATAATTCCATTGTGGTTGAAAGACATACACTGTTTTATTTATATCTTGAATTGTTTTTTGCAGAAAACAGTTAATTAGAGTAGCAGACTTTAGTGTGGTTTATCCAAAGAGACTCTAATCCAATGATAAAAGACTATGAAGTTCAGGAATGTAATTCTGTTTCCTTGATCATTCCAAAAGTCAGAAGGGACCACTGATCTCACTGCCATAGTGATGGCCCCTTGTAAGTGGACTTGGCCTTGCTCAGTCGTTGGCTAGGAAGTCTGAGCAAAGGTCATAGAGGGAGTGATTCTGGTATCTGACCCTGGTATCTTTCCTGATTGATAGAGCAAATTATACTTGCTGTGTAATTTTTGAATTTTCACTGTGCTTTTCTTTTATCTTCTCTCTACAGTACTCTTTCCATTCCTTGTCCCAATCCTTGATGTATTAAATATCACCATATTTCCAAAAAGTGCTGTGAATTTTTTTACAAAATCTGTAAAAAGGATAAAAGAAAGTCGCCTCAAAGATAATCAAAAGGTAAGGTCTAGTGGTGGTTACATGAGGGTGTTCACATTTTGAAAATTTGTTAACCTGTACACATATGATTTGTGTACTTCTCTGCATTTTTAAAAAAATTAGGTAGAGAAATATAGATTTTAGAACTGGGAAGTTACTAATATATCATTTTGGAGGGATGGGGAAGGTGGAGGTTGGGGAAGAAATAAGAAAATGAGCCAGAGAGTGATGTTTAAATTTAATAGTAGGCATGCATATTAGTATGTCATAGCATAAATATTGTTGAGATAAAAGTTTTACCACTTCCATTCAATAAACTGTTAAAGGATAACAATTACTATTTGAGAATGATTTTACCAATATCATAATTTTCCCATATGTTATACTGGTAAAGAATCACTTTGATTCTAAGACTCCTATTTTATAGATTGTGCAATGAATAGAAAGCCCCATCAGGCAGCTGGTGGAGTGAATTCTGTGTTAAATTGGAGCCCTCTCCTAGTCTGGCATGGCCAGGGGTCTTCTCTGGGCCATGAGGCTGCAAGCTCATTAACCCAGGTTTGCCTCCATTAAGCCTGGAGGCCAGCACAAGGATGTCTGCAGGTCAGGGGGACAAGAGTTTTGTACCCAGAATGTCACTGAAGATTGTATAAGGTTTTGAGAGGGTCAAGGCATTGAAGATGCTTCCAAAAACACTACCAATGAACTTTGCAAATGTGAGGGGATTAATTTGTGTGATCATTCATTAAGATTTAAAATTGGAAGGAGAAAAAGGAATAAAATCATGGACTTTTCCTGAGCAAACAAGTGTGACAGGAGAGACAACAGGCAACTCTTTGGCAAAATAAAGCTGTTTCAAAAGACAGAGAAACCAAAGATCAAAGAGAGTGAGGACCAGAAAGCAGTTGGATTGATGGCTGGGTTTCTCTCTGGGAAACATCATGTTCTCCAAGGTCTGTAGGTGAATGTTAGTTCACTATCTCCGGCAAGAGTAGTCAGACTTCTAATTTTTAAGGGGCCATATTCTCAGGAAAGAGGTTAAATACCGCACTCCTGATTTGTCTATGACTTCACAAGTAACTTTCTATCATAGAAAATTTCTTTCTGCTTACAGCCACGTGTGGACTTTCTTCAGCTGATGATTAACTCCCAGAATTCCAAAGAAACAGACAATCATAAAGGTAACCAAGGAGAGCTTCAGAGGGGCCACAGTAGGGAGACGCAGAGGTAGGGGGCAGTTCTGAAAATGCACAGAAAACTTTCCAGGCAGATGGGAATTTAGGCCAAATTGAAGACAGACACTTGTGCAGAAAGAAAGAGTAGACCGTGGTACTTCCTAGAAGTTTGCAGGCACAACTTTGTTCAGAGCTCGAAGGGCAAGTATAACAAGGAAGTCATGCCCAGAAGTCAGTTATGAAATGGATCGCTACAGCTGAACCTTTGGGGAGCTTGGTTCTGATATCAGTTCTCAGGCTCCTCCAGAACCACCAAGTCAGAACCTCTGTCTGAATATTTGCATCAAGGCTTCATCCCTTCATTCATGAGGGGGCACATTGCCCCATTGTTGGTGACCTTAATTTGGAACACTTTTAAACTTGTGTTCACCAGCTTATTCTACTGTAAAGTGTAATTTTTCACCCCTTTGTTATTAACACATAACTTCTGGGAGAAGCCTTTGAGACTGTAAACATTCTGTTCCTCTTCAAATTTTCACCCATTGGTTTTATCATTCATGGATGGTTTTTGACTGAAACCATTGTTATTATAATTACAACATGATGTCTTTCTAAACCCATCATTCTTCTGTATTTATGAGCTGATGTTCTTTCACAGGGAGAGCTCTCCATTCTCCCCCAGTCATCTATTTATATCAGTATATCTCATGTACAGCTAACTTACTCTCTCATATCACTCTTCATTTTGGTTTTCAAATTCTCTCAGGTTTGTCCACTGGAGCCCTTTCAAGTGGGCTCCTATATATATATTACTTTTTTCTCCTGAAAAATTTTTTCAATAGGCTATTTTTTAGCAGAAATTAAAAAGCAAAACTGAGTGAAGAATAAAGAGTTTCCCAATATACATTCTGCCCCCACCCCCACCTACATATAGCCTTCCTCAAATCAGAAGTCCATACTGGAGTGATACACTTGTTATAATCAATGAACCTACACTGATACATTATTATCACCCAAAGACAATAGTTCACACCTGGGTCCATCTTGGCCTTGTGCATTCAATGGCTTTTGATAAATGTATAATGATATGTGTCCACCACTGTTGTATACAGAGTATCCTGTATCCTTTTCACTTATCATTTTCCAAGAACTTCCTCACTTCCTAATGCAAGGCATTCCAGCTTTCTCTTCTATTTCCCCTAGAATAAGCCATTTCTCTAAGAAATTCAGGTTCCGTTTAGTGAGAAATGGTGTTTAGAATCCAAAATCTGGGTTCTAGGAATGCTCATTGCTACCAGGGTTTGTTTGTTTGTTTGTTTGTTTGTTTGTTTGTTTGTTTTGCTTCCAGATCCTCTCAGTGGACAATTTTCAGAACATCAACTATTTTTACACAGGAATGTAAAAATTAAAAAAAAAAAAAAGATGTCTGTATCTACTCCAAAACACTGATGCAAACCAGCTCTCTCTCACACACAAAAAGACCCTGGTGTGTTTTAATTCCATTACATGAATACTTCTAAATGGTTAATTTGAAGCCACCAATGAATTGATAACCATCTCACAAAAGTCTGGAATTTTATAAAATTGGTTCTTGAAAGCAGGTATAAACGTACTTCAGTTCAGTTCATTTCGGTTCAGTCGCTCAGTCTTGTCCAACTCTTTGTGACACCATGAATCACAGCACACGAGGCCTCCCTGTCCATCACCAACTCCTGGAGTTCACTCAGACTCACATCCATCGAGTCAGTGATGCCATCCAGCCATCTCATCCGCTGTCGTCCCCTTCTCCTCCTACCCCCAGTCTCTCCCAGCATCAGTTCAGCACACTCTAAATATATCTATAACTGTGTGGATACTTACTTTTATCATTCTATCTATCTATCTAATATCATCTATCATTTCTTTAAGTACATGATTCAATACAACTTTCTGTGATGAAGGAAATAATCTGTATCTGTTCAGTTCAATATAGTAATCACTAGACATAAATATCTCCTGAGGACATGACATGAGGCCAGTGTCCCTGGAACCTGAATGCTAAATTGTATTTAATTTTAATCAATTAAAATTTGAATAGTCACATATTAGCACAGCTCTAGACTTTGAGTATTATGGAGTTTATGTTAACTGGGGAAAGACTTTGATGGCATCACAGACATCATCATTGGAGATATCATCATCTACAATCTTGTAGACCTTTATTACACTCATTTTATATTACTTTTATTATTGATTTCTTGGTTGGAGCAGGTACCACATAGAGTTGAGTGCTCTAAGTAACAAATGTCCTACTACACCCATCAAATAGCCGAGAGCCTAAGCATGCGTTGTCTCTTTGGAGAAAATAAAATTGGAGACTAGTGTATAATCACAGGGCTGTTTGATAAGTATAAAGAAGAGCAGAGAGAGGGGATGTGTACCTAGAGGATGACCTTCAGACTCTACTCTCTGGATCTTATTTTTCTAATTTTCACATCGGGCTATATCCTTCCATGGATGCATTCTTTCTTTTGCTATTTTAATGCGAATGATTAGCCTAGGATCATCACAACTCTTCAAGATTTTTGTTGATTTCTGTAGCTTCTATACATATCTCGATCATCCCCTTGAAGGCTTGTGCCCCAGGTCTTGTATTACCTGGTGCCTCTCAAGGGCATAATCCATGCTTCTCAGGCTACATTGTGCACATACATCTCCACATCTCATGAAAGTTCAGATGTTGTATCCATAGTTCTAGGATGGGATTTGAGAATCTGAATTTGCATTAGGCTTCCAAATCCTGCTCATGCTGCTGGTCCATGGACCACACTTTGAGTTGCAAGAGTTTGTCTGTAGCCCATATTGTACTCTTCTGTTCCTGTAAACAAGTTTTGATAAAATATAATTTAATTTCCCCTACCATATGGTATCCCAAAGAAAGGCAATGCCAAAGAATGCTCAAACTACTGCACAATTGCACTCATCTCGCACACTAGTAAAGTAATGCTCAAAATTCTCCAGGCCAGGCTTCAGCAATACATGAACTATGAACTTCTTGATGTTCAAGCTGGTTTTAGAAAAGGCAGATGAACCAGAGATCAAATTGCCAACATCTGCTGGATCATGGAAAAAGCAAGAGAGTTCCAGAAAAACATCCATTTCTGCTTTATTGACTATGCCAAAGCCTTTGACTGTGTGGATCACAATAAACTGTGGAAAATTCTGAAAGAGATGGGAATACCAGACCACCTGACCTGCCTCTTGAGAAACTGTTGCAGGTCAGGAAGCAACAGTTAGAATTGGACATGGAACAACAGACTGGTTCCAAATAGGAAAAGAAGTACATCAAGGCTGTATATTGTCACCCTGCTTATTTAACTTCTATGCAGAGTACATCATGAGAAACGCTGAGCTGGAAGAAGCACAAGCTGGAATCAAGGTTGCCGGGAGAAATATCAATAACCTCAGATATGCAGATGACACCATCTTTATGACAGAAAATGAAGAGGAACTAAAAAGCCTCTTGATGAAAGTGAAAGAGGAGAGTGAAAAAGTTGGCTTAAAGCTCAACATTCAGAAAACGAAGATCATGGCATCCGGTCCCATCACTTCATGGGAAATGATGGGGAAACAGTGGAAACAGTGTCAGACTTTATTTTTCGGGGCTCCAAAATCACTGCAGATGGTGACTGCAGCCATGAAATTAAAAGACACTCCTTGGAAGGAAAGTTATGACCAACCTAGATAGCATATTCAAAAGCAGAGACATTACTTTGCCAACAAAGGTCCATCTAGTCAAGGCTATGGTTTTTCCAGTGGTCATGTATGGATGTAAGAGTTGGACTGTGAAGAAAGCTTAGCGCTGAAGAATTGATGCTTTTGAACTGTGGTGTTGGAGAAGACTCTTGAGAATCCCTCAGACTGCAAGGAGATCCAACCAATCCATCCTAAAGGAAATCGGTCCTGGGTGTTCTTTGGAAGGACTGATGCTGAAGCTGAAACTCCAGTACTTTGGCCACCTCATGCGAAGGAAGAGTTGACTCATTGGAAGAGACTCTGATGCTGGGAGGGATTGGGGGCAGGAGGGAAAGGGGACGACAGAGGATGAGATGGCTGGATGGCATCACTGACTCGATGGACATGAGTTTGAACTCCGAGAGTTGGTGATGGACAAGGAGGCCTGGCATGCTGCAATTCATGGGATCGCAGAGTCAGACACAGCTGAGCGACTGAACTGAACTGAACTGACCATATAGTCTGACTGGAAAAGGGAATGGCAAACCACTTGAGTATTCTTGCCTTGAGAACTCCATTAACAGTATGAAAAAGCAAAAAGATATGACACTGAAATAGAGGAAAGCAATAGAATGGGAAAGGTTAGAGATCTCTTCAAGAAAATTAGGGATATCAGGGAATATTTCATGCAAAGATGGGCACAATAAAGGGCAGAAATGGCATGGACCTAACAGAAAAAAAAAAAGATATTAAGAAGAGGTGGCAAGAATACACCAAAGAACTATACAAAAAAGATTTTCTAGACCCAGATAACCATGATGGTGAGATCACTCACCAGGAACCAGACATCCTGGAGTGTGATATCAAGTGGGCCTTAGGAAGCATCACTATGAACAAAGCTAGTGGAAGTGATGGAATTCCAGTTGAGCTATTTCAAATCCTCAAAGATTACACTATGAAAATGCTGCAGTCAATATGCCAGCAAATTTGGAAAACTCAGCAGTGGCCACAGGACTGGAAAAGGTCAGTTTTCATTCCAATCCCAAAGAAAGGAAATGCCAAAGAATGCTCAAACTACTGCACAATTGCACTCATCTCACACACTAGTAAAGTAATGCTCAAAATTCTCCAAGTTGAGGCTTCAACAGTATGTGAACTGTGAACTTCCAGATGTTCAAGCTGGATTTAGAAAGGGCAGAGGAACCAAAAATAAAATTGCCATCATCCGTTGGATCATAGAAAAAGCTAGAGAGTTCCAGAAAAACATCTGCTTTATTGACTGCACCAAAGCCTTTGACTGTGTGGATCACAACAAACTGTGGAAAATTCTTAAAAAGATGGGAATACCAGACCACCTGACCTGTCTCCTGAGAAATCTGTATGCAGGTCAAGAAGCAACAGTTAGAACCAGACATGGAACAATGGACTGGTTCCAAATTGGGAAAGGAATATGTCACAGCTGTATATTGTCATCCTGCTTATTTAACTTTTATGCAGAGTACATCATGTGAAATGACGGGCTGGATAAAGCATAAGCTGAAATCAGGATTGCTGGTAGGAATCTCAGTAACCTCAGATATGCAGATGATACCACCCTTATGGCAGAAAGTGAAGAGAAACTAAAGAACCTCTTGAAAAAAGTAAAAGAGGAGTGAGAAAGCTGGCTTAAAACTCAACATTCAAAAAATGAAGATCACAACATTCAGTCCCATCACTTCATGGCAAATAGATGGGGAAACAATGGGAACAGTGAGAGACTTTATTTTCTTTGGCTCCAGAATCACTACAGATGGTGACTGCAGCCAAGAAATTATGAGACGCTTGCACCTTGGAAGAAAAGCTATGACCAACCTAGAGCATATTAAAAAGCAGAGACATTACTTTGCCAACAAAGGTCCATCTAGTCAAAGCTATGGTTTTTCCAGTAGTCATGTATGGATGTGAGAGTTGGACCGTAAAGAAAGCTGAGCACCAGAGAATTGATGCTTTTGAACTGTGGTGTTGGAGAAGACTCTTGAGAGTCCCTTGGACTATAAGGAGATCAAACCAGTCCATCCTAAAGGAAATCAGTCCTGAATATTCATTGGAAGGACTGATGCTGAAGCTGAAGCTCCAATGTATTGGCCACCTGATGCAAAGAACTGACTCTTTAGAAAAGACCCTGATGCTGGGAAAGATTGAAGGCAGGAAAAGGGGACAACAGAGGATGAGTGGTTGGATGGATCACCAACTCAATGGGCATGAGTTTGAGCAAGCTCCAGGAGTTAGTGATGGACAGGGAGGCCTGGCGTGCTGCAGTCCATGGAGTTGCAAAGAGTCGGACATGATTGAGTGATTGAACTAAACTGACCATGTAGCTTTATTACTGTATCCTTCAAAAAAAAAAAAAAATCAAGCTGTGCCTTAACTAAAATAATTTAAAATATTCTAGAAGGAAATGCTGCTCCATTTTACTTGGAGCTAAAGTTCTTTTACAGTTCTCTAAAGGACACAATGATAACACTGTAGATGTTAGACAGAAGTGCTGTCTCTTGAAATTACCCAGCTGTGTTGGTAGGGGGTGGCATTGCCAGGAACAGAGAGCCAAGAATAGAATAGACTTGGGAAAAACTGGATCAAGACAGTTCTTGGCTTTTTCTTGGCTCTGTGAGGCAGACACAGGGTGGAAATCACTGTCAGTTTGATTCTGAATTACTTTTACATGATTTCCCCTAGGGGTTTGGGAGTTTCACTGGAATGTCTCATCATTTAAGCTATGGTTTTTACAATGCCATGCTTTACCTAAAATGTCTTTACTTGGTGTTTTTTTTTTGTTGTTGTTGTTTTTTTTTAGCTCTCTCTGACCAAGAACTCATAGCCCAGAGTATTATCTTTATTTTTGCTGGCTATGAGACCACTAGCAGTACTCTTTCCTTCCTTCTGTATATTTTGGCCACTCACCCTGATGTCCAGCAGAAGCTGCAGGAGGAGATTGATGCAACTTTCCCCAATAAGGTGAGTGATGATACCCAGAGATAGAGGGGGAAGGTGAAGCCTTAGCATGATTGTCTTCTCACCACTTCTTAGGAGATTTCTGCCCAAAACATAAGCATCAAATCATTTACCTCCTTTCCCAGGTGGTGTAGTGGGAAAAAAAACCCAATCCTTCTTCCAATGCAGGAGGTGCGGGTTTGATACGTGGGTTGAGAAGATCCCCTGGAGTCAGAAATTGCAACCCACTCCAATATTCTTGCCTTGGAAATCCCATGGACAGAGGAGCCTGGTGGGCTACAGTTCATGGGATTGCAAAGAGTCAGAGAAGACTAAGTGATTGAGCACAGCACATTTAGGAAAGATCTAAAGGATACGAAGCAAAGGGAGAAAACATAAGTACTTCGTGCTACTCACAGCAATATAAGTACTTTGAAAAAAGTGCTGGTCCTGCAGTATCAGTTATCAGAATAATGCCAAGTAACATTCACAGAACTTCAGTGGCATCTGAAAGTGAAAGTGAAGTCACTCAGTCGTGCTGACTCTTTGTGACCCCATGGACTGTAGCCCACCAGGCTCCTCCCTCCATGGGATTCTCCAGGCAAGACTACTGGAGTGGGTTGCCATTTCCTTCTCCAGGGGATCTTCCCGACCCAGGGATCGAACCCGGGTCTCCTGATTTCCAGGCAGACGATTTAACCTCTGAGCCACCATTTATTTCTCTGGTGTCTGCATTTGTTGTTCAGGCACTACATTGTGTCAGACTCTGTGACCCCATGGACTGCAGCACGCCAGGCTTCCCTGTCCCTCACTATCTCCCAGAGTTTGCCCAAGTTCATGGGGTCTGCATAGTTGTCTGTTGATACTGACTGGACTTGCTGTGGTCTGGGCTGTGGTCTGTGGTGGATCTAGGCTGGCCTTGGCTAAGTGGTTGTGTTGCAGGAAGGGGGACCCCTTCCAGGACCCGAAACTGGGCTCTTGTCCAACACTCAGAAATGAATTGTCCAAGGAGACACATGTGCTGACACAGCAAGAGATTTTATTGGGAAAGGGCACCCGGGTGGAGAGCAGTAGGGTGAGGGAAACCAGGAGAACTGCTCTGCCAGTCTTGCAGGTTTTATGGTGATGGGATTAGTTCCCCGGGTTGTTTTTAGCCAATCATTCTGACTCAGAGTCCTTCCTGGTGGTACATGCCTTATTCAGCCAAGAAGAATGCCAGCAAGGATTCTGGAGGTGGTTGGACATGTGGTGTCTCCTTTTGACCTTTCCTGAACTCTTCCGGTTGGTGGTGGCTTATTAGTTCTGTGTTCCTAACCAGGACCTTCTGTCATAAAACAACTCATGCAGACGGTTACTATGGCACCTGGCCAGGCTGGACAGTTTCAGTCAGTGTGCTTTCCCTAACAGTTAGACTGACTCAGCTCCACACATGCTCCTCACGTGTCTCAATCTCCACATGTTTGCTTCTCAGGGCAGCAGTAGATGTCATGAGCAAGAGGCCTAATCCCATGGGTGACTTTCAAAACTCTGCTAGCATCACACATAGCCAATATTCCACTGGCTCAAAGTGAGCCACCTGACCAACCTGAGTCAGAATGGGAGGGCATCGCAGAGTTAATGGCGAAGGGAATGGACAGAGGAAATGGTGGAGAATTGGGACCATTAATTCACTCTACTGCCCTGTGTAAACTTTAGACTAGGTGAAGCCTGGTGTACAAGAAAGGATATACGGTAGGAAACAGAGGACACAAGCATGAGACCTGACTGGTTTTGGACACGTCTTATGACCTTTCAGAATCCTAGGTCCTTCAGATACTTTGTAGGGCCTGCATAAATTAGAAATGATTTTCTTCTCTGGTAAACCCCATATTGGGATTCTTTTGATTACAAGAAGATCGAAAGGCTGCTAACAGACCAAGGCTAGCTGAGACATTGCATTCTCTCCTTTTTATAAAAATACTAATAATACTAGTACTATTGGCTTATATGTGCTTACTTTATATGTCTGTTCTAAATACTTTCTTTTTTTAATTTAAATGTATTTATTTTAATTGGAGGCTAATTAGTTTACAATATTGTATTGGTTTTGCCATACATCAACATGAATCCACCACAGGTGCACACGTGTTCCCCATCCTGAACCCCCCTCCCACCTCACTCCCCGTACCATCCCTCTGGGGGAGAGGGAGAGGGTGGGATGATTTGGGAGAATACTTTCTATTAAAAAATGTGTTTAATTTTCAAGAAATTCTTTATGAGTCAGGAGAGACTAGCCTATGCCTGAGTAACAGACAAGCCTGGGATCTCAGGGCTTTCATAGCACAGTTTTCCATCAGCCATGTGTGCACGCTGAACATGGACTGTTAGTGGGGGATGGAGTGGACAGCTCTGCTTCACAGAGTCACTCAGGAAAACTGACTCAGAGCCTTCACCACCTTATAATTGCCTTAACTGAAACCTGAGGCCTTCTTGTCATCTGTGGAATAAGGAACTCGAGAGTTGCTTACTGGGTTTTCAACTGATTTGTTTCTGAACTGATATAATCACCTCAGTTCACAGCCTGTTGGCAAGGATGATTTGGCCATAACCTAAAGTGGGATGGGATTCATGGGGCCGACATGGATGCTTGGTGAGCAGTGAGTGTCTCTGCCATACTACCCTCTGGAGGGTCAGCTCCATCTGTCTCCATGTAACATATGAGAAACCTGAGCTACAGGGAGATGAAATACTTCCAGACACTACTCGTGTACGTGCTGGTGATCTAGTCAAGCTGTGATCCAGGGTGTTGGCTCCCGAGCCACTCTTACCCTCTATAATGTTTCCCCTTAACTATAACCCCATGTGACAGCCATGTATCACCCACAGTGGTCTCAGATCTCAGCCAAAACTGGAGTTCTTTGTGGCATGCGGATAGCTGGACCCTGGGGCTGGAGTTGCTTGTTTAGACCTTCAGACCTTAGGGTCACACCTGCAGGGATAATAAGAGACCCTTCTAGCAGCAGACGGTGGGGTTCTGATCCTCTTGTAACCTCCCTGCATCTGAAATTGTGTTCTCATTCATACTCTTCATTTGCAGATTTGGTTTAGAAAGGAACTTGTTTCTCCCTAATTATTTATAGAGTTTTCATATATTGTTTCCAGACTGCATGTGTATAATGAAGAGAATAAGCAGTCAAGAGTCTTCAATTAAGAACCTTCATGTTGAATAGGGGATTTGCTCCTTTATACGTTCTTTCCTTGGTACAGATGTGTGGCCTCACTTTCAAAAAGAAACTGACTGTGGCCTATTTCACTTAAGAGTAAGGGTCCTGGTCTTGGTCACATTTGTTCTCATGAGAGAAAAGATACACTCCATGACAACCTGTGGTGTTTCACAAACTATTTAGAGAATTGTTCCAGTGTTCTTCCATTGTCGTGACTACTGCCCATCTCAATGGGCATTGAGAGGTCAAATGACATGTAAAATGTCTATAAATGCTAACGTCCTTTCCAATTTAAATTATTCCCTGGAGCTCCTAACATTTCAGTAGGCCTACATAGATGGAGTTGAAGGTTGATCTGATATCTTAATTTATCAAAATCTATTTCTTTCTTCCCAGGCACCTCCGACCTACGATGTCCTGGCACAGATGGAGTATCTTGACATGGTGGTGAATGAGACTCTCAGAATGTTTCCTATTGCTATTAGACTTGAGAGGCTCTGTAAGAAGGATGTGGAAATCCATGGGGTGTCCATTCCCAAAGGGACAACAGTGACGGTGCCAATCTCTGTGCTTCACAAAGACCCACAGCTCTGGCCAGAGCCTGAGGAGTTCCGTCCTGAAAGGTACAAGAGCCCAGGGAAGGGGCCCCTCCTGATCCTGTTGTTCAGAGTGTATGCTGACAACCCTCATTATGGATAACAAATGTGTGACTACGTAATTGCTTTATTTTACACCTTTTTATTGTTAAATGTCTTTTCTTATTCCAAGAACATTATTTGATTAAATAACAATTAAAATTAAAATAAATAATAATTAAAATTTAAAATTTTACCAACCGTGAACTAGAGAAAAAAATTTAGCTCTGTACATTCTCAATACCTTAAGCTTTGCTATTGTTTAGACACTAAGTTGTGTCCAACTCTTTGCAACCTCATGGGCTGTGTCCCCCCAGTCTCCTCTGTCCGTGGGATTTTCCAGGCAAGAATACTGGAGTGGGTTGCCATTTTCTTCTCTAGGATGTATTCCTGACCCAGGGATTGAACCCATATCTTGTGCATTAGCAAGTGGATTTTTTAGCATTGAGCCACTGTGGAAGCCCAATAACTTAAGATAGGTCTCATTAATAGTGAAATGTAAATCCTGTGGACATTTTTCTATGCATATACCCATTGTTAAAACTTGGAATGGCATTATATATAGTCTGATTTTCAATTGCTTTCTTTATTTAACAGTAAACTATAAACAGCATTCTGTGTTTTTTAAATATATTTATATATCTTGCATCTGCTATAATTTACTTAACAGCTATATTATTTTAGGTGTATTGGTTTTTATTCCTTAAAGTCTGTCTGTCCTCGTTAGTTCTTTGAATTCATCACTAACATTCCCATATTTCCATTGCTTTAAACACTGGCTACTGTTTCCTCCATTATTATTTTGGGACTGTAGGCTGAGGCTAGCAGTCTCATCCCAGGAGGTTCCAGCAGCCTCAGTGAGGATGGACACACAGGTGCCCTCATTCAGTCTGTGGCTGCAGACCTGAGCAGCTCCCTTCTGCCTCAGTGTTTGGTGACCTTTCGGAGAGAAGTCCTCTGGTCTCTAGATGTCTAGACTTTCTCCTTGTAGGGGTTAATATTGTCTTCTGGGAATTCAGAGTCAGGGTCTGGTTTGGGCACAGATTGGACTCTGGAAAGAGCTGATGCTCTCCCATTTATTTTATGGTGAGCAAAATTTGGATTGAAGATTTTAGCACCCTAGCTGAGATCTAGCCCTTTATGCTGCTGCTGCTGCTAAGTCTCTTCAGTTGTGTCCGACTCTGTGCGACCCCATAGACGGCAGCCTGCCGGGCTTTGCTGTCCCTGGGATTCTCCAGGCAAGAACACTGGAGTGGGTTGCCATTTCTTCTCCATGAGTCCCTGACTGCAAGCTCCCTGATGGCAGGAATGTGTCTTGTTCACCCTGGTGTCCCTAGTGCTAGCATAACTTGTACCTGTAACATTGTTGAAAGAAGAGTCAGAGTCCACCAAGTCCTCCGTCCTGGACCAGAAAACCTCAGTGTTTCTCTCAAGTTCAGCAGCTCCCCCTCCTGCAACCTCAGGAACCTGAAACCAGAGACCACTCACTGTAGTTCCCTTTGATTCATTCAGCAGTCAAGCAGAGAGGTAGTGCTCACCCGTGGGTGGCAGGGACTGGGCCAGGGAGTGGGAAATCCAAACGTTAAAGCCATTATTAAGAGTTTTGGACATATACACTGTATATTCTATAGGCAAATGTCTATGAATCATGTTTAATGTATCTGTTTGTGTCCATTCCCTGCTCAACAGCCATCAACCAGGTCTGCACCACTCACGTGCTGCCCTTCGACTAATTCTCCATGCATCTGAAATCACATTGTCTGTAAATATTCCAGAATAGTCTCCAAAATAGGGACTCTTTAAAATGCACAGAACCACAATGCCATTATTACCCCAAATCCACATATTTTCTTAATATATTCAAATATCGAAGAGTCAAATTTGAATTGAACAGAGGTCTAACTATCAAGGACTTTATAGATTTGTGGAAATGATAGACACAGAAATCAGTGATTGAACCAGAGTAGAGTTGAGTCATATGCCCACATAAATCTACTGACCTCAACATTCTCTGTATGTGAGAGGAAGAGACACACATACACAAGAGGAGGGGAAGGGAAAACAATTGAAAACTAACAATTAAAATATTCAGAGACGTTTCTCCTGCTCCCTTCATCTCTGAGCACATGACCAATGTCAGTGTTTACAGAGGCAGGAACCCACTCTTCCTTCAACCAGTCTCATTTCCTAACTGCCTTTCAGAGCCTGAGCATCTCACCAATCTGAATGTAAATTTCATATTTAAAGATGCATTTTCTTTAAGCATCCTTCATCTCATCTGCTCACCAGGACTGAAAGCTCCTGTGGGGTCTGGGGGATGAGAAGGCCCTGGGGCTTACCTTTCTCACAGCAAATCAGCACAGCAGTATTCAGTCACCCGCCCACAGGAGTCTCCCTTATGCTACTGGTTGAGGGTTTAAGTTAAAACCTCAGACCTGGAATTCCAGTGACTTTTCTGTTTGATTCACTTTTTCCTCTATGGTTGTGGATCCAGGTTCAGTAAGAAGAACAAGGACAGCATAAATCCTTACGTCTACCTGCCTTTTGGAACTGGACCCCGAAATTGCATTGGCATGAGGTTTGCTGTCATGAACATGAAACTTGCTGTTGTCAGAGTCCTGCAGAACTTCTCCTTCAAACCTTGTAAAGAAACACAGGTCAGCAGTTCACTCTGCATAGTGTTTTACTGAGATTTTTTTAAAGTGAGATGTATCTCTCTGTGTCTATAAGACTGTGATCTATTCAAATAACAATTTAGTTTACTAGACAGAGAATCTGTTTGAATCCATCTGTGACCTTTAACTGTCTTTCATCCCTGGAGGGCTAAGTCTGTGGCTTCATAAAGACCCAACTGTAGAGGTCATCTAGAGTCAAGGCAGTTAGCACGACACGACTACACAAAGTCCAGTGAATTTGAGCAACTTTTAAAAATTTGGTGTCACATCCACTAGAAGGAAGGAAAACGTCGTACAAAGTTGTGAGAGCAGTGATGACCATGTCATGACTTTTCAGTGATGCCCTTCTCCATGGGAACTTACAGAAGCTCTCCTGACAGTGATTCTCAGCCACTATTTGTATAAAGAAATTACTAGGGAGAAATATCCCGATTTTAAGGTCATCTCAGACTCTCCAAAATAATTTCCCCGGAGTGTGGCATTGAGAGCACCCCCACTGATCCTCCTGTGCAGCCACAGTGATCCCTGAGTAAAAGCATTTCTGCTGGATGGGAAGGGCTCCCACAGCCCCTCACCTGCCAGGAATCCTGCTGCCATCCAGCTGGGCTCCCTTTACATTCTCAGAATGACTGTATGTCCTCCCTGTCCACCCTACAGTCCATTCTCCCCCTTCGAGTTCCAGTTCAGTCCCGAGCCCCTCCATGCAGCCTCCCCATCCAGGCCAGAGCCCACTCTCCCCTCTGCTGTGTTTACAGGTACCACAGGCTGGCGTCACGGGTCCTACCACCTGACAATACTTTGACCCTGAACCAGCTAGTTTGGTTCCTTTGTTTCCTTTATACCTAAGAAGGTCATTAACTCTGTCCCCTTATTTTATTCCTTCCATAAATGCTCAGTGGTGCCTTGATGTCATCGGGCAAACGTTTAAGGAGTGGCTTGCAGTTGATTACAGCTCTTGAACACAAATATGGGACAGTTTGAATTTTAAAAATTTATCAAATGTCATTTGTGTTCTTGCTTGTTTTATGTGTGTCTGTGTGTCTATCTGCAGGGAAAATGCTTACCGTTTGAAAGTTTAAAATAACAATTTGTTGCAATTATAGCAAGACCTGGAATCACTCTCTGAGGAGCACACAGAACAGTTGGCATTGATTCATCTCAAGCATGGCCCTAAAATAAGGCTTTTTTCTAGGAGTCATACATTTAATAAGCAGCTGCTCCCTTTGAGTAGTTTTCTCAGGGAAGAGGAGGATAGAGATGTTTCCATTTTACTTGCAGGCATCTGTGTGGGCGTCCTGTAAGTGTGCACACACAGCGGACTCAGCCCTGAGAGAAAGGGGGCCTCGGGCACGCCTGGGAAGGGCAGATGCCGCTGCAAGCTCCACCCAGTACCCCATGGGCTGGGGCTTCTCCCTCCATAGCTCCTTGCTTGTCCTTCAGTCAACTGAGGTTAGAAGGTCACTCTGTTGGTTCCCCCAACCCAGAAGGAGTGACTGGGTGAGAACAGGGCTAAAAATCTCAGACAAACCACTGTAGGTCTTCAGAAGTTCACCATTTGCCCTGCACTTGGAACCAGGGCATGTTTTTAAAAAAATAGGCATAATGCTTCATAGGCATAGTGCTCAGTAGATATTTTTGTGCAATGAATGATGAATGAATGCTTTCACTATCCAGTCTTGATATAACTTACAGAGTAAGTACAGAGAATCAAAGATAAAGAAGGGAAACTGGATGCAAGTGATCAAAGGTACAAACTTCTGATTATAGATAAATAAGTACAGGGATATCACATAAAACGTGATGATTATAGTTTGTGGACATTTTTTAATATAATTAAAAGTATAAAATTTTAGACATAAATTTTAACATAAAATTATAGACATTTTTATGTAGTAGAAGGGAATAGATCCTAAAAGTGCTCATGAGAGAAAAACAGAATTTTTTATTTTTCTATCTCTATGAGTTGATGGATGTTAACTAAACTTATTGTGGCTGTAATTTCATGATATATATAAGTTAAATATTTATACCATAAATCATTTATATCTCAATAAATTAGAATTTTAAAAAATTTAAGTGAATAATAAGGGACTACTAGAAATGATTTTGTGCCCATATATCTTATAACACGTTAAATAGACCAAGTTTCTGAAAGTCATAATCTATTAAAATTGAATCAAGGAAATATTGGCAGCCTGCCCCTCCCTATAGCTGTTGAACACATTGAATTGGTAGTTTAAAAAAAAATCAAAAATACACGATGCTAAAGTAGCTTGTATATTGTTGTAAGGCATTATTGTCTGAAATGTATCTTGTCTACTTTGCTTCTCTTGTTGGTGGTGCTTCATTCACTGGTTCTCTTAACTATTGCAGATCCCCTTGAAAATAAGCAGTCAAGGAGTTTTAAGACCGGAAAAACCTGTTGTCCTAAAGGTTGTGCTCAGAGATGGAACCATAAGTGGAGCCTGACTTTCTCTAAAGACCTGGGCTTTGTTCTTCAAGGAGCTGTGTCCCAGAATTTCAGGGGGCTTGATTTACTTTGTGGTAAAACTCAGAAATAAAGACAGCCTTCATCTATTGCACTTGCTGGATGACTAGGGTATCCACACATTTGTTTCGCTTTCTCAGTGTCTGTGTTTTTATATATTGCGTAATATGAAAGAGATGACTAATGAGGGCCAGATACGTACACTCAGCTTAGCTGATTCTCAAAGGACCATCTCCACCCACCCCCAGTTAGTAACATCTACTCATTCAGAGCAATGATCAACAAAGAAAGTGTCTCAACAGTTTTATCAGCAAATTAATGAAAACAAGAATTATTGTGGTGACTGAAGTTCTGACATTTATTTGTATAACACAGGTTTTATTTTATATATTCTAAATCAAATATTCTATTGAGCAGCTCTATAGACAACTCTTTACAAAAGTATTATTTGATACTTTTAATACATCTTGCACTTTAGGGGGAATGTGTACAACAGAATCAGGGAGAGCCAGTCACTAAACACTTTTGACCATCACAATCCCTGGTGGGTGGGACCTTTTCAAAACTGCTATTTGATATATTACATAGGTAAGAATTAATCCACAGTGATTTTGCCCATTTCTTAGAGAGTATGTTCATAGCTTAAATCTATGTTTTTTGAGCACATATTTTATATAACAACAGACACATATACTATTAGCTTTGATTAAAAATGTTCATCCCATCGCCCCTGATATTTCTGGAAGGCAGGAAACAGGTTTTCTTGAAGTGTCTTTGTTTTCCACCCTCAACCCCCAACTGTCTTAATACAATAAATGTGGAATAAAAGATGGTTGATTGGTCAGTTGATTGGGGAGAAAGGCTACAGTCACTGGTCAGTTTCAGTTGATATTAGAAGCTGCACACAGCCCTTCCTTTCCCTTTTCTGCCCCTCCCATCCACAACCCCTTCCTTGCTAGGGTTTTCCTAGATAGTCCAGTCCTAAAGCCATTGGGGGAGCACAGAAGATGGGCAGCCTTACATTCAGGGTGTGGGCAGAGAAGGGGGGCTCAGTGGCTCCGAGTTGGAGACTGTGTAGAGAGGGGAAGTATCCACAGAAACAGCAGCCAGGCATGGGTGTGGGAACATAGGCTAGGAGAAAGGAGTGTCCACCCTGAAGCGTGGCCTGGCCAGGGCAGCCAGAGCCTAAATAGGGTGTGGAGGTCCGAGGAGGATGAGGAGGGCACCATGAGTAGACAGGGGTTTGAGTGGCAACAGCTACATAACGGGGGATTGATTGAGTAAATAAATATATTATGGATAATGCTACTGTAGAAGAGCAGAGAAATAGCTCCAGAAGGAATGAAGAGGCTGAGCCAAAGTGGAAATAACACCCAGTTGTGGATGTGTTTGGTGATGGAAGTAAAGTCCGATGCTGTGAAGAACAATATTGCATAGGAACCTGGAATGTTAGATCCATGAATCAAGGTAAATTGAAAGTGGCCAAACAGGAGATGGCAAGAGTGAACGTCGACATTTTAGGAATCAGTGAACTAAAATGTACAGGAATGGGCAAGTTTAATTCAGATGATCATTGTATCTAATACTGTGGGCAAGAATCCCTTAGAAGAAATGGAATAGCCATCATAGTCAACAGAAGAGTCCAAAATGCAGTACAAGGCAAACCATTCAGTACCACAGTAATCCAAGTCTCTGACCCAACCACTAATGCCAAAGAATCTGAAGTTGAATGTTTCTATGAAGACCTATAAGACCTTCTAGAACTAACTCCAAAACACCAGTCCTTTTCATCATAGCAGACTGGAATGCAAAATTAGAAGGTCAGGAGATATCTGGAGTAACAGGCAAGTTTGGCCTTGGAGTACAAAATGAAGCAGGACAAAGTTTAACAAAGTTTTACCAAGAGAACCTGCTGTTCATAGCAAACACCCTCTTCCGACAACAGGAGACTCTACACATAGACATCACCAGATGGTCAATATTAAAATCATATCAACTATATTCTTTGTAGCCAAAGATGGAGAAGCTCTATACAGTCAGCAAAAACAAGACTGGAAGCTGATTGTGGCTCAGATCATGAGCTCCTTATTGCCAAATTCAGACTTAAATTGAAGAATGTAGGGAAAACCACTAGGCCATTCAGGTATGACCTAAATCAAATCCCTTTTGATTATGGAAGTGACAAGTAGATTCAAGGGATTAGATCTGATATTGTGCCTGAAGAACTATGGACCAAGGTTTATAACACTGTACAGGAGGCAGTGATCAAAACCATCCCCAAGAAATAGAAATGCAAAAAGGCAAAATGGTTGTCTGAGGAGGCTTTACAAATAGCTGAGAAAAAAAGAGAAGCAAAAGGCAAGGGAGAAAAAGAAAGATATACCCAATACCATCTTAATGCAGATTTCCAGAAAATAACAAGGAGAGAACAGAAACGCTTTTTAAGTGGCAAAATACACAGAAGAACTATACAAAAAAGATCTTCATGACCCAAATAAGCACTATGGTTTTATCACTCACCTAAACCAGACATCCTGAGGTGTGAAGTCGCAAGTAGGCCTTAGGAAACATCACTACAAACAAAGCTAGTGGAGGTGGTGGAATTCCAGCTGAGTTATTTCAAATCTTAAAAGATGATTCTGTGAAAGTGCTGCACTCAATATGCCAGCAAATTTGGAAAACTCAGCAGTGGCAACAAGACTGGAAAAAGTCAGTTTCATTCCAACCCCAAAGAAGAGCAATGCCAAAGAATGCTCAAATGCACAATTGCACTCATTTCACATGCTAGCAAATAATGCTCAAAATTCTTCAAGCTAGACTTCAACAGTATGTGAACCAAGTACTTCCAGATATAAAATCTGGGTTTAGAAAAGGCAGAGGAACCAGAGATCAAATTGCCAACATCTGTTGGATCACAGAAAAAGCATGAGAATCCCAGAAAAACATCTATTTTGGCTTCATTTACTACACTAAAGCCTTTGACTGTGTAGACATAAGGAACTGTGGAAAATTCTTCAAGAGATGGAAATACCAGACCACATTACCTGCTCCCTGAGATGCAGGTCAAGAAGCAACAGTTAGAACCATACATGGAACAATGGGCTGGTTCAAAATTGGGAAAGGAGTATGTCAGGGCTGTGTATTGTCACCCTGCTTATTTAACTTATATGCAGACTACATCATATGCAATGCCAGGCTAGAAGAAACACAAGCTAAAATCAAGATTGTGGGGAGAAATATCAATAACCTCAGATATGCAAATAACACCACCCTTATGGCAGAAAGCAAAGAGGAACTAAAAAGCCTCTTGATGAAGGTGAAAGTGGAGAGTGAAAAAGTTGGCTTAAAACTCACCATTCAAAAAGCCAAGATCATGGCATCTGTCCCATCACCTCATGGCAAATAGATAGGGAAACAATGAGAATAGTGAATACTTTATTTTTTTTCGCTC
Source organism: Bison bison bison (assembly GCF_000754665.1). Lineage (NCBI taxonomy): Eukaryota > Metazoa > Chordata > Mammalia > Artiodactyla > Bovidae > Bison > Bison bison. The sequence continues at coordinate 64,344 of NW_011494795.1, read as the reverse complement.
CAGAATCACTTCAGATGATGACTGCAGCCATGAAATTAAAAGACATTTTCTCCTTGGAAGAAAAGCTACAAACAAGCATTTTTAAAAGCAGAGGCATTGCTTTGCCAACAAAGGTTCATCTAGTCAAAGCTATGGTTTTCCCAGTAGTCATGTATGGATGTGAGAGCTGGAGAATAAAAAAAAGGCTGAGTGCCGAAGAATTGATGGCTTTGCACTGTGGTGCCAGAGAAGACTCTTGAGAGTCCCTTGCACAGCAAGAAGATCAAACCAGTAAATCCTAAAGGAAATAAACCCTGAATATTTAGTGGAAGGACTGATGCTGAAGCTGAAGCCCCAATACTTTGGCCACCTGATGCCCAGAGCCCATTCACTGGAAAAGACCCTGATGCTGGGAAAGATTGAAGGCACGAGGAGAAGGGGACGACAGAGGATGAGATGGTTGGATGGTATCACTATCTCAATGGACATGAGTTTGAGCAAACTCCCAAAGATGGTAAATGACATGGAAGTCTGGTATGCTGCAGTCCATGTGGTCAAAAAGAGTCAGACACAACTGAGCTACTGAACAGCAGCAAGGGACAATGGAAAACAGGTGTCTCCTGTTAAAGAAGGAAGTCCCTGGTCCAGGAAAGGGGAAAACAGCAGAAACCCTGTGGAGTCAGAGATTGGAACTGCATGTATCAGTGTACATCCTTGCTTTTCTTTGTAGACAGATGATAGCTAGTTAGTTGGATGATGCACTACAGATAGATAGGTGATATTGATAGAGAAATGACAGATAGATATAGATAGATAACATGTGTCTGTGTGGTGGGTGGAGAATCTGCAGCTGGAGTCCTGCTCAGGGACCTGAGCTCGTACAGCTGGACAGACCTGCCCAGCCCCAATTAGAATCCAGGAAATAATATCCTGAACATTTATGACTCAGTGGCTCCTCACACAGCAGAGGGGAAAGGAAACATTTAAACATAATAAGAATGAAAAAGGTAAAGATTCAGAGTCAGCAAACTCCCAGCCTTTTTTAAAAATTTATTTTTCAACTACAACTTGAATTCATGTCTCCTTTTGCTAACAAACAACACAGTTCCTAACTTGTGCTTACTTTATAATGCTTGCCCTTTTTGGCTACTACTTGAACTCCTATGAGCTCTTGTGAGTGAACATTTCTAGAGGGTTTGCTAAGGATCAGAAGTGTGATGGGCAAGGTCACATGTTCTCTTCCCCAAGTGACACCAGGACTCTGACCTGCAGGTTCAGGCCCCAAGCCCCTCAGGTCACAGATTAGGGTCTGGTCTGATCTGGGCTCCTATAGGAAGCGAAAGACATAATTATTAACCCTCATTCTACAGGTCAGGCAACTGAGCAGGTTTAAATAATCCACCCACGGCCTGCACATCAGTCACGTTCTGTGGATGCCTTCTAGGCAGCTGTGTACACAGTACAGAGGATAGGTGTCCCAGAGCTCAGAGAAGCCTCTGGGACCTGGTGGACCAGGTTCCCAACCACACTCTTCACTTGCCGTCTCTGCCTCTGGCAAATTCTCGGATTATTAACTAAGATTGTTACAAAAAGTCAAAATCCCAGAAATTTTACTATGTCACAACCACTAAGATGCTTATGTTTAAAAAAAGGGGGAAAACAAAAGTGTTGGTGACAATGTAGAGGAAACGTGGAACCCTCATCTATTGCCAGTGGGGATGTAAAGGTGCAGCAACTCTGTGGAACAGTTTGGCAGCTCCTCAGGTATTTAAGCATAGAATTATGGATTGTGCTATTCGTTAGTTGTATGACTGTACAACTGCACTCCTGGCTAGATGCCTAAGAGAGCTGAACACAATTTCTCAAACAAATACATACACCTGCATGTTCATAACACCACTCTCCACAATAGCTAAAGGGCAGAAAAAGGTAAACCAGTGGATGAATGGATAAACCGATCGTGATGTATCCATACAATAGTTGCTTCTTCCGTTATCACAGATGTGAAATCCTAATACATGATGCAAGAGAGATTAACATTAAAGATGCATAAATGAAAGAATTCAGAGACAAGAGACCATGCATTACATGGTTCCATTCATATGAAGCATTTGGAAGAGGCAAATCCATGGAGTCAGAATGTACATGAGTGGTGGCCTGGGGCTGGGAGAGGACAGAGTGGGAGGAGCTGCTTATGGACTCAGGAGTGCACTCTGGTGGAACGGGAATGTGCTGGAACTAGAGGAGGTGGTGGCACGACCCTGTGAAAGTGCTAAATGGCACCAAATGGTTGATTTATGCCAAGTCAGTGTCACCTTGGTAAACATTTTTAATCTCAGGACTGTACCCTAACATTCAAGACAGGTCACTAATACCAGAAAGCCCTGTGGCTTTTCCCAGACGTCCTGCACAGCCTTCAGCTTCCTGTTGAGATGTCCAGGGTGGAACCTTGGCCCTAGAATTACAGGATCTCTAACTTGGCCTGTGATCTGATTAGCAGTAATAAAAATTGGTTGATTTAGGCTTTGTGCTTTGCAACCAAGAAATGACAAACACACTCAGCAATGGTAATGATGATAAGATGGACCATTCTCACAGCCTGAATACCCTCTCTGCTTCTCCTCTTAGGCAAATTCTGCTCTGTCCCTGGTACTACAAGCAGTGTCACCTCCTCTGGGAAGCCCACCCATCCCTACAGTGGCTCCAGATCCCACTTATCTCCGCCTTTCCCATCCTCCTGATGCCTTTGGAGGTGTCTGCGTGCATGGTGCACCCCACCTAGGTAAGTGTCCTTTGTAGTAGCTATGCACCTGTTTAACCCCCTCTCACTGGTGAGGCTGGGACAGGTGGCTTGGTTCGAACAAATAGAATATGGCCAAAGGGATGGGATGCCACTCTTGGGATTAGATTATAAAAAGACTGCGACTTCCATCTTGGGCACCCCCCCTCAGTCCTCACTCTGGGGAAAGTGGCTGCCATGTTTTGAGCTGTCCTATGGAGAGACCCCAGTGGCCAAGATCTGAGGGGGCTTCTGGGCCACAGTCAGCAAGGAACTGAGTCCTTGAACTGAGGATCTGACCCCTGCCAGATCACCTGGAGGACCTGAAAGTGGGGCCTTCCCTGGTTGAGACTTTGGATGAGACACATCCCAGCCTGACAGCAGGACGGTAACCTCATGAGAGAGCTTGAGCCAGAGGTTCCCAGTGTAGCCACACTTGGCCTCCCAACCTAAGGAGCTGTGACATAGTAAATGCTCATTGTCTCAAGGGGTTATGTTTGGGGATAATCTGCTAGACAGCGTAGACAGGTAGTGTACCTGCTCTGGTCTCTGTTCTTGCAACAACCACAGGGACCATCTTTGCATGAATCCAACTGAGCTTGTCCAGTGAAGCCTGACTGTGCCTCTCAACCTAGCAATTCATCTGTATTACAGAAGTTTTAGAGAATTACTTCCCTGTGGGAGGAACATTTTCCCAAAGGGAAAGGGAAACCAGTGGATACCCTCTTCTCCCTTCCTTCCCTTGGATGGTCTGCTCTCTAGGTAGTAGTCATATGGCCTGTCAGAAAATGGTCTGTTGATCAAAAAGTTGATTGCCTTTGATACCAAGTGTTGGCCAGGTTGGTTAATGAATTGTATAGACTCTCCTTCCATGCTTTGTTCCTATTCTCCTCCACCATCCACCCCTGGATCAAAGTTCTCATAAGATAGTCTGTATCTCAGGCTCCCCTTTTATGGGAAAGCAAGTTAAAGCACATGTGTTCCTTGACAGTTACTATAAAACTCTGAATGTGATGTTTCCTTGTGGGAAGAACTTGACTTCCACGTAATTTTATTTTATGATTTTTTTTTCACTATTTAACTTTCTATTGTTCTCGGATTGATTTTGATCAGTTATGTTTTCCTAGGAACTAGCTTATTTCTTGTGATATTTGAACTAATGTTTTTCACAGCTCTTGAAAGTGAAAGAAAGTGAAAGTCGCTAAGTTGTGTCCAACTCTTTGCGACCCCATGGACTCTATAGTCCTTGGAATTATCCAGGCCAGAAAACTGGAGTGGGTAGCCATTCCCTTCTTCAGGGGATCTTCCCAACCCAGGATTGAACAGGGGTCTCCTGCATTTCAGGTGGATTCTTTACCAGCTTAGCTACCAGGGAAGCCCACAGTTCTTAGCAACAATTAAATTAATAGTTGTGAATAGATTACCATGGAGTGTGGCGTGTTCTTCAGGCACATGTCTCTTCCTTAACAATCTTAGTATACGAGAATTTTAAAGTTAGATGTTCCCTGCTGTGGAATGAAGGGGCACAAATATGCCCTGTGTTATTCCCGCTTACAGATCAACGTCATTTGCATTGATTTGAACATTGTTGTTGCTGCTCAGTCGCTCAGTCAGGTCTGACTCTTTGTGACTCCATATACTGCAGCACGCCAGGCTTCCCTATCCCTCCCTGCCTTCCAAAATCTGCTCAAACTCATGTCCATTGAGTCAGTGATGCCATCCAATCGTCTCATCCTCTGCTGCCCTCTTCTTCTGCCTTCAGTCTTTCCCAGCATCAGGGTCTTTTCCAGTGACTTGGCTCTTTTTATCAGGTGGCCAAAGTACTGGAGCTTCAGCTTCAGCATCAGACTTTCCAATGAATATTCAGGGTTGATTTCCTTTAGGATTAGCTGGTTTGATCTCCTTGCTGCCCAAGGAATTAGAACATGACACTGCCTAAACTTCAGTCCTCAACAATAACTAGCCTGTTACCACTGGGATAGACTCCAACCAGCTGGACCAGGCCCTGAGGTAAACAGAGCAGCATATGGTCCTATTTGGGTTAGTGAGAAAAGTCATCGTAACTGAGAATGTGTTTTGGGGAAGATGAAGGCATATAGATTCCACAATGATTTTGTTTCCAGAAGAATAAGAAAGGCTTTTAGTTTAATTGAGTCAATTAAGTTGTCAGTACTTATCAGATGACACCCCAGCATGCCATGTTGAGTGTATTTTGTGTGCCTCTCAGTCGAGGACATGGAGAGGTGGATCCTCATGACCTGCACCTGTCCTGTCCCTGCTGCAATGAGATGGAGTCCCTGGTTCTCAAGACCCATTGGGGAGCACCTGGGCAGGAGTAGTCATGGAGGTAGGAGCCAGAATTTTAACCAGTTTCCGTTGCAGCCTGGGGTCTCACTATTACACATCGTGACCCTCATCATGAGACAGCAAACCTTGAATATTGGCATTTTAGAGCAGCAGTAGACTTGCCAATCTTTCTCTACATTAGTTTCTTTACAACATATTTTGATTGAAAGTTTTGTGGAAACCACTTGCAGTCACTGGGCCTCAGTTTCTACATGTGTAAACTGGAGATTAAGTCTTGACCCTACTTAACAGACCCAAAAAAGGCAACAGAAGAAGGAAGTAATGTATCAGAATTCCTGGGACTTTTGACCCTACCTTTCCTGAGGATCATCTTCCAGCTTCCCATGACTATCCTTTGTTGGTACTAAGCTTGCATCCATTTCTCTCCTTTGCTACCTGTCTGTAGGGGTCCATTATCCCAGAGATTCCAAAGGTATGCCCCATACTGAGGTTGCCTGTGTGTCTCACTTCCTCCTCTGGGAGGCTTCCCCCAAGGGAGGGGACTATAAAGGTTTCTGGCCCACAGTCCAGCACAATATCTGCATCTGACATTCACACACTTGGCCTTGCATCAGTGAATGGATGAATAGATATATTCAGGTATTGTATTTCCAGTGGTAGCTACAGATTTTAACAGGGGCCTCCGGGAAAAAGTTGATAAGCTATGATGGTAGAAACATCATGCTGCATGAAAAGGTCCCATGGAAATCCAAAGGGCAGGTACCATAGTTTGGACTTACTGCAATTTACCAGTGAGACATCCACCCACTCAGGCCAGTGTTGGGCAGCCTGGGGACTTTAGGCCAGAAGGATGTAAAGTATTGGTGAGAGTTGAATATCACTTTCTCTAAAAGGACTGAAAATGAGAAAAGATGAAGGGAGAAAGAAGTGTACAAACACAGGTGAAATGTTCTTTGTTTCTATTGAATTTTAAGAACTTTTGAAGTGTTTTTTTTTTTTAAACTTTACAATATTGTATTAGTTTTGCCAAATATTGAAATGAATCCACCACAGGTATACCTGTGTTTCCCATCCTGAACCCTCCTCCTTCCTCCCTCCCCATACCCTCCCTCTGGGTCGTCCCAGTGCACCAGCTCCAAGCATCCAGTATCGTGCATCAAACCTGGACTGGCGACTCGTTTCATACATGATATTATACATGTTTCAATGTCATTCTCCCAAATCTCCCCACCCTCTCCCTCTCCCACAGAGTCCATAAGACTGATCTATACATCAGTGTCTCTTTTGCTGTCTTGTACACAGGGTTATTGTTACTATCTTTCTAAATTCCATATATATGCGTTAGTATACTGTATTGGTGTTTTTCTTTCAGGCTTACTTCACTCTGTATAATAGGTTCCAGTTTCATCCACCTCATTAGAACTGATTCAAATGTATTCTTTTTAATGGCTGAGTAATACTCCATTGTGTATATGTACCACAGCTTTCTTATCCATTCATCTGCTGATGGACATCTAGGTTGCTTCCATGTCCTGGCTATTATAAACAGTGCTGCGATGAACATTGGGGTACACGTGTCTCTTTCCCTTCTGGTTTCCTCAGTGTGTATGCCCAGCAG
>NW_011494795.1:56884-57561 GCF_000754665.1 Bison bison bison | reverse complement strand
TACCTCATAGTGGTTTTGATTTGCATTTCTCTGATAATGAGTGATGTTGAGCATCTTTTCATGTGTTTGTTAGCCATCTGTATGTCTTCTTTGGAGAAATGTCTATTTAGTTCTTTGGCCCATTTTTTGATTAGGTCATTTATTTTTCTGGAGTTGAGCTGTAGGAGTTGCTTGTATATTTTTGAGATTAGTTGTTTGTCAGTTGCTTCATTTGCTATTATTTTCTCCCATTCTGAAGGCTGCCTTTTCACCTTGCTAATAGTTTCCTTTGTTGTGCAGAAGCTTTTGAGTTTAATTAGGTCCCATTTGTTTATTTTTGCTTTTATTTCCAATATTCTGGGAGGTGGGTCATAGAGGATCCTGCTGTGATGTATGTCGGAGAGTGTTTTGCCTATGTTCTCCTCTAGGAGTTGTATTTTATTTTATTTTTTTTAATTTATTTTTTTTTCCTCTAGGAGTTTTATAGTTTCTGGTCTTACGTTGAGATCTTTAATCCATTTTGAGTTTATTTTTGTGTATGGTGTTAGAAAGTGCTCTAGTTTCATTCTTTTACAAGTGGTTGACCAGTTTTCCCAGCACCACTTGTTAAAGAGATTGTCTTTAATCCATTGTATATTCTTGCCTCCTTTGTCAAAGATAAGGTGTCCATATGTGCATGGATTTATCTCTGGGCTTTC
>NW_011494795.1:55572-55815 GCF_000754665.1 Bison bison bison | reverse complement strand
CCCACTTGGTCATGGTGTATGATCTTTTTAATGTGTTGTTGGATTCTGATTGCTAAAATTTTGTTAAGGATTTTTGCATCTATGTTCATCAGTGATATTGGCCTGTAGTTTTCTTTTTTTGTGGCATCTTTGTCAGGTTTTCGTATTAGGGTGATGGTGGCCTCGTAGAATGAGTTTGGAAGTTTACCTTCCTCTGCAATTTTCTGGAAGAGTTTGAGCAGGATAGGTGTTAGCTCTTCTCTA
>NW_011494795.1:41847-55298 GCF_000754665.1 Bison bison bison | reverse complement strand
TCCTTCTACTAACCCTGGGGTTCTTCATTTCTTCCTTTTCTAGTTGCTTTAGGTGTAGGGTTAGGTTATTTATTTGACTTTTTTCTTGTTTCTTGAGGTATGCCTGTATTGCTATGAACTTTCCCCTTAGGACTGCTTTTAAAGTGTCCCATAGGTTTTGGGTTGTTGTTTTTTCATTTTCATTCTTTTCTATGCAAATTTTTATTTCTTTTTTTATTTCTTCTGTGATTTGTTGGTTATTCAGCAGCGTGTTGTTCAGCGTCCATATGTTGGAATTTTTAATAGTTTTTCTCCTGTAATTGAGATCTAATCTTACTGCATTGTGGTCAGAAAAGATGCTTGGAATGATTTCTATTTTATTGAGTTTACCAAGGCTAGATTTATGGCCCAGGATGTGATCTATCCTGGAGAAGGTTCCGTGTGCGCTTGAGAAAAAGGTGAAATTCATTGTTTTGGGATGAAATGCCCTATAGATATCAATTAGGTCTAGCTGGTCTATTGTATCGTTTAAAGTTTGTGTTTCCTTGTTAATTTTCTGTTTAGTTGATCTATCCATAGGTGTGAGTGGGGTATTAAAGTCTCCCACCATTATTGTGTTATTGTTAATTTCTCCTTTCATACTTGTTAGCATTTGTCTTACATATTGCGGCGCTCCCGTGTTGGGTGCATATATATTTATAATTGTTATATCTTCTTCTTGGATTGATCCTTTGATCATTATGTAGTGACCATCTTTGTCTCTTTTCACAGCCTTTGTTTTAAAGTCTATTTTATCTGATATGAGTATTGCTACTCCTGCTTTCTTTTGGTCCCTATTTACATGGAAAATCTTTTTCCAGCCCTTCACTTTCAGTCTGTATGTGTCCCCCGTTTTGAGGTGGGTCTCTTGTAGACAACATATGTAGGGGTCTTGTTTTTGTATCCATTCAGCCAGTCTTTGTCTTTTGGTTGGGGCATTCAACCCATTTGTGTTTAAGGTAATTACTGATAAGTATGATCCCATTGCCACTTACTTTATCGTTTTGGGTTCGATTTTATACACCATTTTTGTGTTTCCTGTCTAGAGAATATCCTTTAGTATTTGTTGGAAAGCTGGTTTGGTGGTGCTGAATTCTCTCAGCTTTTGCTTGTCTGAAAAGCTTTTGATTTCTCCTTCATATTTGAATGAGATCCTTGCTGGGTAGAATAATCTGGGCTGTAGGTTATTTTCTTTCATCACTTTAAGTATGTCTTGCCATTCCCTCCTGGCTTGAAGAGTTTCTATTGAAAGATCAGCTGTTATCCTTATGGGAATTCCCTTGTGTGTTATTTGTTGTTTTTCCCTTGCTGTCTAATTCAGAGCTTCTCAGGCCAAAGGGATACAGGATTTGATCAGAGTGAAGACAATGGACCAGTGTATATTTCAGATCCCCAGTCCAATTGTTTCTCCCATTAGAATGGGTGGGGTCACAGATGCCACTGACATCTACTCTGGCCCTCCTCCTTACTAACTCTTTGCTTCCCATTAATAATTTTCAATCTCATCAATGAAAGGTAAGCAACTGCTCTGACCACCCCCTTTGCCCTGTAGAAAACCATCATGTCATCTTTATGGACTCCTATGTGTCTATATGCCACATCCCTAGTGGATAAGGAGGTTGGAGGTCCACTTGGTCATTGGCTGCTTTCTCCACTTCACTCTCCTCATACCCATTGATCTTGGACTTGTGGCCTTTCCAGGGAGAGGGGGTCATTCTTTGGTCAGGAATCTGTGTAACTGCTGTACACTGAAGACCCTGAATTGATGCCATCGGTGCAGCCATCACCATATGGTCCATGTCCTGCCTCTCCTCCTGGGGCCCTCTTGTCAACAGCATCCTGATGGATCCACTTGAATGTGCAGGGATGCTGGCCAAGGCCAGCCAGCTCCTCTTGTTGGGTTACTGATCCTGGGAGATGATGTGGTCACCAAACAGCCACAGAAAACAGATACACAGAGACCCAGGGTTCTTACTGCTGCTGCTGCTGCTGCTAAGTCACTTCAGTAGTGTCGGACTCTGTGCGACCCCATAAACGGCAGCCCACCAGGCTCCCCTGTCCCTGGGATTCTCCAGGCAAGAACACTGGAGTGGGTTGCCATTTCCTTCTCCAGTGCATGAAAGTGAAAAGTCAAAGTGAAGTCGCTCAGTCATGTCCGACTCTTAGCAACCCTATGGACTGCAGCCTACACCAACTCAAGTCCACCAGTTTTCTGACTCTCACTCTGCAGGAAACACTCTGCTACCAACCAGGAACACATGGTGACATTTACTCAGGCTATAACCAAGGTTTCAGTACGTTAAGGGGAATAGATGTGGAAATCAACAGTGGTTCTGGAGAATATTAGAACCATAATAGAATTGTGTGCAGGGGATACAGTTGCCCAGAAGAGGAAGTGGTTATTCCTGTTTAAGGAGGTTAGTTAGCAGAGTCTCAAAACCACGTTCTTTCTGAGCTGGAATTTGAAGGATGAGTTGATGCCTTATAGGGAAACAAGGATATCAAGTTTGAGGAAGGTGTTTGGGTAAAGATTTGTAGACATAGCTTGTTTGAATGATTTCAAGTATTAAAGTTCAGGCAGTTACAGAGATAAGGAGAGTTTAGAGGATATTTATCGCCAGTGGTTTTATTTGAGTTTTCCTAACCTTTGAACTTACTGATAGCACAGATTGAGTTGTTATTGAATTCCCAGAGAATATGAACACAAGGGAGGTCAAAGTGTAATGTCCATAATGCTTTCTCAACTATCAAGGCAGAAAGGGGCCTGCAGGTGGAGCCCAGGTATTCCTTCACTGGCTGAAGCTCCAGCTCCACCCACTTCCCAGCACATAAACATTTCATTGCTGCATTGAATCATCACAGAGTGTGAAAGGAAGCAAGTGAAGAGTAGCACACAGAGCTGACAAGAAACTCAGAGGAGGGAATCACAGCAGAAAGGGGCCATGGAGCTGATCTCAAGCTTTTCCATGGAAATCTGGGTTCTCCTAGCTACCAGCCTGGTGCTCCTCTATATGTGAGTGACTGTAAAGTCTGATCTCCTCTGCAACCTTGGACTTGCATGGTAATGAGGTCCCACTTTCCCTTTAGTGTTTTGAGGATTAGTTTATGGAGCAAAAGTAGCTTAAGTATGGGTGCTACAGACACCAATGGGGTTATTATGGATCTTAACTCAGTCTGTGAAGGAGCAGGCAACCAACCCTCGGACCCAGCCCTGGCAGTTACCGTTACAGTCTTTTCTATGACTACAAAGACTCAGCCACAATGGAGCAACTAAGCATTCATGCAGAGAGTTTAGTGATTTTATTTGTTCCCAGGGATGATAGACTACTAATTTTCATAGACCCAGACTAATCAACCAGAATCCACCAGGGGAAGATTTAAAGAAACTAGTCCCTGTGCATTGGGGTACTCTCCCCTTCTCTAGTTCTGGGGATCCTGGAGACATAAAGTAACTTGGGATTTGTCTATTTTCACCTTCTTGGTTCAGTATCTGCTGTAAAGAGTGTTGAAGGAATGGCCCCTGTGTCACTCAAGGAGTTCCTGCTCCCTTCCTTCCCTCCCCAGATGTCATTTACACAAGGCACGTGGTCACCCAGAGCTGGAGATTGATCACCCTTCAGATCAGCTCTTCCCCTTTTTATATGCCCTTCCTGTGGCACTCCCTGCCAAGACTCAATTCCCTCAACCTGTACTATGCAGAACTACCTACCCCCAAGTGAGAAATCTTTAGTGGAGAGGAGACTTGGCAGAAACCTTGAAATTATATTCATTTCTTTCAGCTATTCCTCCCCTCTCTGAGAGCTTTAACATCAGCATAAATTTGAGAGTTTATGTAACACATTGAAAGTGCAGAAGGAAAATTGATTTGCTCTTGTTGTGATGGCAAAGGAAGGAACTGGGGTAGGAATAGCTCGTCATCCCCATTTGGAGAGTAAGTGTCTGCACCTCCACCACCTGCCCTGGAGGACAGATCCAAACATCCAGGTGTGCTTGGCCAAGGCGCATCTGCTGCACCTTCAAGCACAGTTTCCTTCAGGCAATTTTGGGTTTACTTTATCACATTTATTACCACATTATCATATCGGATCTGGTGGATTTGAACAGAATATTTGGAACTGGTAAGCCCTTAAATGGTAAACTTCATAGAAGAAATTAAACATTCTGGAATATTTTCTGTTTATTTATTCTGTGTTGCACAATACCTCTTTTCTTCACTGCAGGAAAGTACCTGAAGTTTGGAAGGCCCACTTTTAGCTAAAAGTGCTTGGAGGGGAATGTTGAACCATTTATACACAGCACGATTTTCAGTCATACCTTTCTAATTTGCCTCTACAGAGTTAGCCTGGGAGGCCTAGCAAACTTGAACATTAAAACCATTTCAGCAACTTTTCCCCTCAACCCCTCTTGTCCTCCACTCTGCCAGTTCTCAGAAACACCAGATTGAGAAGACCTGCAAGATTCCACACCCCATGTTGTGAGATTCCTCACAGGACACGTGAAGATGAGTTTCAGCTATACCAGCCATAGAAAGCGCCAGGCTTTATGGCTTTTTGAGAGTTGATGCACAGAGAAGGTAAACAAACCAATCTGTGATTGAGCATCTCAAAACAAAAGCCCCCCAGAAAAGAGTGTGCCTTGCACTGAAGTTTATAGGTGAGTGTCACAGGTTGGAGGGCCAGATACCATTTGAGTAAGAATGGTCTGGAAATGGATCCTTTATTCATTGTTTCACTTGTACAGTTCTATTCAGTGACAGTGAAGTCAGTCAGCCTTGTCTGTAGGGCATGTCCACCAAATTGCCTGACAATAGAGACTTGAGCACAGCTGAAAGTTGCTTGTATTTCCATGATGCCAATGGAAGTCTTGACAAGTTTGTCCTTTTTTAAAAAATAAGACAGTAGGATTTGTTGATGGGTATGAATAAGGAGGGGACAGCACAAAGACTCTGATGAGTGCAGGGCCTGTCGTTTATCCAGAGGGCCAGGATTAGGGATGTGTTTGACCTCACAGCCATCTTGGATGAACTGCTTTTCTGCTACCATATTTTCATATTCATCTGTAGTTAACTTAGGGAAAAAAACCCACTTCTTGGAGATCTGGATCTTCTGGTGACCAGTGAACTTTAATTTGGCCCTGCGGAGGGCCTCAATCACATGCTCCTTGCCCTGCAGCTTGGTGTGTATGGGCACTATGACTCGGCCAATGTGAACCCTTGCCACCGTGCCCTGGGGCTTTCCAAGACACGATGCATACCTGTCTGGAGCTTAGACTGGGGCCAGCATGTCAGTCATGAAATGTCCACTGGAAAAGTCTGGCTCCAAGGTCCCTTAGGGCAACCAGGCTGGTACACTCCCAAGGAAGCCGCTGTTTACAGCCATTGCACAGGCACAGTTTGTATTTTACAGAAATAAGAACACTGTTATTCTCTAAGACTTGATTGTGAAGATAGATTTAAGAAGAATTAAATCCTAAAATGTGGTCAGGACATAGGGGGAAAGAAAAGCATAAAAATCTCCATGCAAATTTTAAGAACGATGCCACAATGGGCTCACAGTAAGTGTGATGTTGTGGATGAATTTAAGCAAAATCTCATTATTGAAATGCATAAATTTCCACTTCCTACCTAGAATGAAACTCTGCAAATCATCTAAAAGTCAAGTTACTAAATTTATCAAGTATCCACTCTAGGATTAGAACCATGAAGACTTCAGCTGCTTTTAGCTAATCACCATTACCGTTTACAGGTTGTAAGAAGTGGTGGGCGAGGATAAGAGGAGTGAAAGTAATATCACTTTTGGAGTTGCTGATATTATTATCACCTACATGCTACCTCCCTATTTTGACGATTCCAGTTCTCAGTCAGTGACTGACCAGCTCCAGGACTTACTCCACAATTCCTGTGATCTGGTTTTCTTTTTCCCTTTATAGATATGGGACTTATTCATATGGACTTTTTAAGAAGCTGGGGATTCCTGGGCCAAGACCTGTGCCCTATTTTGGAAGTATTATGGCTTACCACAAGGTACGTGTTATTTAAACTCCCTCTTTTGACTCTCGTGGCTGCAAACTCAGCTGAGTTCCATAGTAACACTGTCCCTCCTCAGAAGGAAGTTCTGAGGCTTTATACTTTCCGGAAGTGATATCATGTGCCCCACCTAGCACATGGCCAAGTGTACCACACACCTCTCTTTTTAGCTGTCAGGATCCTCATATTTTGTCTCAGTCAGATAGACAGGTTCTTCGGCTGATTCAGCAGAAGACCCGATGTTCCATCTTGTGCAGACTTTGAAGAGTTTGCATCCTGCCAGGTGAGGTTTCCCATTACGACGCAGGCTTCACTGTATCAGGAGGAGGGCTTGAACAAGGTGCCCAGGTGACTCATTAGGCTGCATGCACTAGAGTCAGAACTTTCCTAATGGTCGCAGAAGCTCTGGGTTGCACTTTTTTCTTCCTCCTCGATTCTTTGGTAACTTCAGTTTTTCAGGCAACCTGTGTATTCAGTGGGGCTTCTCTGGTGGCTCTGATGGTGAAAAAAAAAAAATTCATTAGCAGGTAATTTGCACATACTTGAATTATCTGGTAATTCCTGCAGTTATCTCCCTGGCTCTCCTCTACTTTTGCTAGCCCTGATGTCTTCTGCAGTTAGAGGCATGTAACAAGAGCCTTTTGCTTTACCTCTGTGTATCCAAAGGAAGCACTTTTGGGGTATATCTGAGCCATGAGTAGGTTTAACAGAGACAAGATGGTGGTTTTCTAGTTACTTCAGATATTTAACCACGAAATATATTATGGAGGTGTTTTTTTTTTGAAAAAAGAAAGACAGAATCACATATATAAAATCACTAGAAAGTATATGACTTGACAAAATTATTGAAATTTAGTTTAACTCAATGGAATATACTAGGTAGTACATGGATTGTGAATTCTAACTGAGCCTTGATATTAACTGAAGGTCGTGAGCTATGTACAGATGTCCAGGGGCAGAGCTCTGTTGCAGGCTATTCTCTGCCTCAGATTTACTTTCCTGCAGACAAGAGGCTTGTTTCTCAGATACTGATTCTCCAAACAGAGGCCTTCATTGTCTCATTACTGCCTAAGAACTCTTGAAATTTTCTCCTTCTAAAAAAGCAATAATTTATATTCTATCTTTCCCAATGACTCCTTAGTAGATGTACTCCATACCCAATGTTTCTGAAATCTTCATTTCCATAGTTAAACCATCAAACATCACAGCAGAAACTTAATGACAGAAAGGTGGCTTTTTTTTTTAGTTGCAGAAGGGAAAATTCAGGGCAGGTTGTTTCGTTGGTGTTGTCATTTTTGTAACTGTGACCTCTCCCCATCTTTTCTGTGTTAGCTGGAAACTAGAAGGCAAGTCCACTTGTCATTTGTTCATTCGCTCACTTATTTTCTCACTCAACACACATGCCTTAGAGTTATTTAAATGTGCTGGATGAAAAAGTTTACTGGTGTCTTTAACGTGTTATTCTGCCAAAACTCTAGAGAGGGCTCATGAGATAAATGAAAAGTATGCTTAACTAGGAGATGCAAGTGTGTACAGGCCACTCTAACTTTCCCTCAGCTTCAGTTTTCTCACTAAAGACAAGGAGGTACTTAGTATTCACAGGCAAGTTAAGCAATTAGTATCTATAGTAGTTAGAGAAGATGCAAGAGTTATTTTGATTTCTGTTTCCAATATCCACTCTATTTCCTCTGAGACATCTCTGAATAAGAACTTCCCTCCAACTACCCATGAAAACAGTAAGCCTTATTAAATGTTTCAAACATTTTTATCCCCTAAGAGGTAGGTTTCAGTACATTTAGATTAATAATCAAATTTTGTTTCTTTTTGCAGGGTATTCCAGAGTTTGACAATCAGTGTTTTAAAAAGTATGGGAAAATGTGGGGGTGAGTTTTCTGGAAGCTTCCATTGAATAAACTTGTTATAATGAGGCACCTCCTGTGGTGTGGGGGAGAGGCTCAGTCCCGAGCCTCTTGGGATAAATTCATTTATTTTAAAGCTTTTGGAGGTTTGTTCTACCAGGGATCCCAGATGTCACCAGGTCCATAGGCTGAATCAGGTCTGGAGAATCACAGGTCATCACTTTTCTCCAGACTTTGAGGCCCAGAGACTCCTAGCAGCACTTTCTGTCCAGTATCTCACTCTTCTCCCCTTTTATATTTTCCTTTCTAATGTGACATTTAATTGCATAATATGCATTATTCCAAAACATTCTAATATATGTCCATAGATGCATTTTATAACCCTTTTCTTTAGGATTCACTTTAAATTGAAATTCACTTTAAATTGAAAGACAGAATCTTTTTTTTTAATTTTGGATTTAATATGTTCTCTTGGGAAAAGAGCTGGAGGTTACAGGTAATAAGAACGGGAAGCCATTTCTGCTCGTCTTTTTCCTTTCTGTACAAGTATGGAGGGTATTTTTGTTTTGTTTTTAATTTTCAGCCAAGACGTTCCAATAGAATTGCAGTTATTGTTTTATCTAGTATTTTTCTCTGACTTTGAAGAGATGTGGGGTATATCTAAGCCAGAGTGTGTCACATGGGCTGACATACTTTAGGATCTGTTGGAGGTTTGGTGAGAGCAGCAGGAGAGGTGTCATTGGTGCTTCTCTGCCAAAAGCAAGTTGAAGAAGGCCCTCCCTCTCTGGACCTCTTCATCTTCTCTGATCAGGTCCTCAGAAACCATAGGGCCCTACTGAGTTGCCATGACGCCGAAGGGTAATGTGATTGAATGAGAAGAATACATAGCACTGGATCACCACGGTTGCCCCTTCAACATTTACTGCCTGTGAGCTCCAGGTGGAGTCACTTTTTCATGGTAGATCCCAGTTCTCTCTCTAGAAAAATTGTTCTCATGCTTGGATTTAAATGAGGACCACCTGGGAGAGCTTGTTATAAATACAGACTTTGACCCCCATCATCAGTACACCAAATCAATACGATCTGGGGTGGGGCCCAGGAATCTGAGCTGTAACTGGTAGTGAAAGAAATACTAAGGCTGGAGTGACATCATGAATATAAAGGGTCACCCAAAACACTAGCCCTTCTCCACCCAGGTGTTGTTTAAAAAGCATGATGGGAAGAAGGGAATCATCCAAGTAATATGGTCAGTCAGGTGGAAGAGCTGATTAAGTGCCTCCTCAATCCCTCTTGTCACTGCTTCAGCACTAAATGCTCTTAACACCCACTTAGACCCTCTGGGTTTTAGAATGGTTTTGGGAAATGGGCAGAAAAAAGTGCAGTGGTTCTCAGCGATTTTTACATGTGATCACAAAACCATTTGAAATTCATCTGTGAAGTCAGGAATAGGAGACTTGTAGAAAATCTTCCAATTTGTTCTAGCCATTGCAAATGATTGATAGTGGGGGGGGTGGGAATGCCAGAAGATAGTGTAAATAACTCAGAGTAAACCTCATGCCAGTGGCCCATTCCCATGAACAGGCATCCTGACAGTCAGGACATCAGGCCAAATTGGGACGTGTCATATCTGAGGAGTCAGCTTTGTGTGGTAGGTGGGTCAAACGTGGGCCTGCCGAGCTGCTGATAGGTATCACCTACATGGAGCCTGAGGCCCACGGGACCCATGCAGAAGAATAAATATAAGTAATGAGAAGAAAATTTTTTATTTTTTTAAATTAATTAAAAATTAATAATTTCCTTTAAAGTAAACTATAAAGTAAGCAAATTTTAGAGAATAGAAAAATCTTTTACAATTCTATTATCATTCGTGGAGCATTCCAAATCTTTCTGTTTGCAGACAATTGTCACATATTTATGGTCAGTGTATCTACAAGTTTCATGTGCCTTTTTCATGCTTTTGATATATCTTCAAAAATTAGTGGGTAGGCTCTCCCTAATTAATTGTTTTTTCATTCTTAGACAATTTTCTTGGCTTATTTACTAAGCTAACTTCCTCACTGATACTGAAATATTTTAAACCTAGAAAAGTTATGAGAATAGTATAGGAAATACCCACGTACATAACACTTAGACCAAACAAGTGTTCTAATGTTATTTCTAACCACAATTTCTAGGAGTAAGGACTATCTATAATAATATCAGAATGATAGTCTGGACTTACAGTGTGGCTCCAGTTGGGGAATCTGTATCAATAAATTTAATTAGATCTCCTTTCCTTACACAGGTTTTATGAAGGTCGACAACCTATGTTGGCTATCACAGATCCTGATATAATCAAAACAGTACTAGTGAAAGAATGTTATTCTGTCTTCACAAACCGGAGGGTAAGCATCCATTTCTTTAAATTTTATTTGCTTATTAAATGCTTATTCTGTAATAATTTTAAGTATACAAGATGCTGTCAAGAGAAAAAATACAGGAAGGTGCTATGCTCTATACCCTTCATCCTGTTTCCCTTGATGGTTAGTACTTGCATAATTAGAGTACATCAGAGCAGGAAGTTGACACTGATACTATCCACGGTGCTTATGCAGATTTCATCAGTTTTATGTGAATTCATTTGATGAGAGGGAGGGTGTCTGTGTGTGTGTTGCTCTATGGAAATTTATCATACAGGCAGATTTGTGTAACCACCACCTCAATAAATGTACAGAAACCTTCTATCCCCATAAGCTCCCTCCGTGTGTATGTGTGTGCTCGGTTCTGTCCAACTCTTTGTGACCCCAGGGGCTGTAGGCCGCGGAATAGAATCTTCCCGGCAAAAGTACTGGAGTGAGTTGTCATTTGCTCCTGCAGGGGTTCTTCCTGACCCAGTGATTGAACCCTCATCTCTTATGTCTCCTGCATTCTCAGGCAGATTCTGTACTATGCCACGTGAGAATCCCAAGGTTCCCTCTTTAACTATTCATTTATAGCCACAGTGAGTGGCTTGTCTTTTTCTCTTATCAGGGTCTTAGAAGAGCAAAAAATTTTATTTTCATGAGGTCAATGTATTCCTTTATTTATTTATTCTGTTTTTCTCTTTGTTTGAGTCTGCTGTTGTAACTGTTGCATTTTTTAGTTCATTTATCATTCTATTCTAAAGTTTCAAATTTTGTACATTTTACATTTAATCTCTCTTTGGTGAACATCTCATTTCATTTTTGTACTTGGAAAATGTGGGTATATAGTTATCCTTTGGGCTTCCCGGGTGGCGCTAGTGATACAGAACCTACCTGCCAATACAGAAGACATAAGAGGCAGCGGTTCGATCCCTGGTTCGGGAAGATTCTCTGGAAGAGAGCCTGGAAACCCACTCCAGTATTCTTGCCTAGAGAATCCCATGGACAGAGGAGCCTGGCGGGCTAAAGCCTATAGGGTCTCAAACAGTCAGACATGACCGAAGCGACTCAGCACACATAGCACACATGTTGTGTTTCCTGTAGCTCTGAATTTCTTTAGAACAATTATTTTGAATTCCTTTTCAGGCAATTCGTAGATGTTCATTTCTTTGGGATGACTTACTGGACAGTTATTATCTTCCTTTGGTTGTATCGTGTTTCCTTGATTCTTGGTGATCTCTTATCTTTCAATGGTGTCTGTCTTTGGAGAAGCAGTTACTCTTTCTAGGCTTAATCAACTCAGTTTGATAAGGAAGACCTTTACTCTTGATGGGACACACTGAAGTGTGCTGAAGCCATCAGTCTAGTGGCATTGGGTGCCAAGTGTGGGGGGTGGGGGGTGGTGGGTCCAATTCCAAGGGAAAATGATTGGCTCTGGCAGCTGGGTCCAGAACACCACCAACTACATGATATTTGACACCAATAACTGGAGAGTCCGAGGTGGCTCTGGGATGGTTGAGGTCTTCAGCAGCACACCCAAGTCCAATGTTAAGGGACCAGGGCAAGCAGAGTGGTAGCCAGAATTGGGGGGCATGCTCATCTGTGTGAGCTGACTACAGGCACATGCCCAGCATGAGGACTGGGGTCAGTGGCTGGGACTGGGTCAAGTGTGGGTACAGAAGCAGCTTCGAGTGCTGGGCAGTCAGTGTGCACTCATGTAGCCGCAGGGACGAGCTACACGCACATGTGGCATTGTCGGCCAGTGACAGGAGTCAAGACTGGCTCCAGGCACCTGAGCAGCTACTCGCTTGTTGGTGTGGGTCCTGGATCTCAGGACATCACTGGCTGGAGCAGCTCTGTTGGGGGTGGAGGGATAAGACAGGACTCAGGCCATTGGAGTCTGCTAATGTAGAACCTTGGGGAGCGATCAGCAGCAAAATTGTCAGGGGTCTTCAGTGACTGTGCTGGCAGTTGGTTTCCTCATAGTAAAGGTTCTGGGGGTTTTTTGCAGAGCAGGATACAGAGAACCCCAGTCACTCCTGCTGTGTGGTTGGCACTGACAGCCCCTACCCTTCTTTCTTTGCTCCTAGTTGTCTCTGGATATCTCAGCTTTGCTAGTCTCTGGGTGGGGTGAATCCAAAGCAGGTCATTTGTGCAGTGTTCTGAAAGGCTGAGGAAACTAATAACTCACCCTGCTGTCCTCTTTCCAGGAGAACTGTTTCAGGCTGGGGAGGTTCCTTTTGGCACTGAGCAGTCTGGCCTGGGGGACAGGATGATGCAGGCAAAATGAAGCAATTTTCTTTACCAGTTTGTGGGTTATTCTCAAGTTTTTTTCACTGCTATGTTGCTGAAGCTTCTGGACTCCTGAGGTCTCTTAGACCTGTTTTCATTTATTTAGCACTGTTATTTGTGGGGTGAGAGAAACTGGAGTCTCCTCTGCCATCTTGGTGACATCACTCCAGATTTCATCATTAATGTGCTTTTAGCTATAGGATTTTTGTGTGTGTGTAGAATGCTCTTTATCATGTTGTGTAAGTTTTCTTCTCTACCTAGTTTATGAATTTCTATCATGAATGGGTGTTGGAAGTGTCAATTTTAAAACAGAGTATTTGGAATACAGAAAAATGTCTCAAGCAATTTGGCTTGATAAGCTTCTCCCAAGCTGAGAAACAGAATTATATCTTTCCTTTTCCTTCTATTCCTGGGGGGAAAACAGAAGAAAAAAGTATTTTCGTACAATTGTAACATTTCTTCAGAATAGCAAATAGACTCCTTATTTTTGATGTATTCTATTTTTATTTTTTAACTTTACAATATTGTATTGGTTTTGCCATATATAAAAATGAATCCACCACAGGTATACATGTGTTCCCCATCCTGAACCCTCCTCCCACCTCCCTCCCCCTACCATCCCTCTGGGTCGTCGCAGTGCACCAGCCCCAACCATCCAGTATCGTGCATCGAAACTGGACTGGTGACTTATTTCGTATATGATATTATACATGTTTCAATGCCATTCTCCCAAATCTCCCCACCCTCTCCCTCTCCCACAGAGTCCCAAAGACTTTTCTATACATCAGTGTCTCTTTTGCTGTCTCATATACAGGGTTATTGTTACTATCTTTCTAAATTCCATATATGTGCATTAGTATACTGTATTGGTGTTTT
>NW_011494795.1:41086-41685 GCF_000754665.1 Bison bison bison | reverse complement strand
TTCTTTCTGGCTTACTTCACTCTGTATAATAGGCTCCAGTTTCATCCACCTCATTAGAACTGATTCAAATGTATTCTTTTTAATGGCTGAGTAATACTCCATTGTGTATATGTACCACAGCTTTCTTATCCATTCATCTGCTGATGGACATCTAGGTTGCTCCCATGTCCTGGCTATTATAAACAGTGCTGCGATGAACATTGGGGTACACATGTCTCTTTCAATTCTGGTTTCCTCCGTGTGTATGCCCAGCAGTGGGATTGCTGCATCATAAGGCAGTTCTATTCCCAGTTTTTTAAGGAATCTCCACACTGTTCTCCATAGTGGCTGTACTAGTTTGCATTCCCACCAACAGTGTAAGAGAGTTCCCATTTCTCCACACCCTCTCCAGCATTTATTGCTTGTACTTTTGGATCGCAGCCATTCTGACTGGCGTGAAATGGTACCTCATAGTGGTTTTGATTTGCATTTCTCTGATAATGAGTGATGTTGAGCATCTTTTCATGTGTTTGTTAGCCATCTGTATGTCTTCTTTGGAGAAATGTCTATTTAGTTCTTTGGCCCATTTTTTGATTGGGTCATTTATTTTTCTGGAATTG
>NW_011494795.1:39580-40986 GCF_000754665.1 Bison bison bison | reverse complement strand
TCTGGAATTGAGCTGTAGGAGTTGCTTGTATATTTTTGAGATTAGTTGTTTGTCAGTTGCTTCATTTGCTATTATTTTCTCCCATTCTGAAGGCTGTCTTTTCACCTCGCTTATAGTTTCCTTTGATGTGCAGAAGCTTTTAAGTTTAATTAGGTCCCATTTGTTTATTTTTGCTTTTATTTCCAATATTCTGGGAGGTGGATCATAGAGGATCCTGCTGTGATGTATGTCGGAGAGTGTTTTGCCTATGTTCTCCTCTAGGAGTTTTATAGTTTCTGGTCTTACGTTGAGATCTTTAATCCATTTTGAGTTTATTTTTGTGTATGGTGTTAGAAAGTGTTCTAGTTTCATTCTTTTGCAAGTGGTTGACCAGTTTTCCCAGCACCACTTGTTAAAGAGATTGTCTTTAATCCATTGTATATTCTTGCCTCCTTTGTCAAAGATAAGGTGTCCATATGTGCGTGGATTTATCTCTGGGCTTTCTATTTTGTTCCATTGATCTATATTTCTGTCTTTGTGCCAGTACCATACTGTCTTGATGACTGTGGCTTTGTAGTAGAGCCTGAAGTCAGGCAAATTAATTCCTCCAGTTCCATTTTTCTTCCTCAAAATAGCTTTGGCTATTTGAGGTTTTTTTGTATCTCCATACAAATTGTGAAATTATTTGTTCTAGCTCTGTGAAGAATACCGTTGGTAGCTTGATAGGGATTGCATTGAATCTATAAATTGCTTTGGGTAGTATACTCATTTTCACTATATTGATTCTTCCAATCCATGAACATGGTATATTTCTCCATCTATTAGTGTCCTCTTTGATTTCTTTCACCAGTGTTTTATAGTTTTCTATATATAGGTCTTTAGTTTCTTTAGGTAGATATATTCCTAAGTATTTTATTCTTTCCGTTGCAATGGTGAATGGAATTGTTTCCTTAATTTCTCTTTCTGTTTTCTCATGATTAGTGTATAGGAATGCAAGGGATTTCTGTGTGTTGATTTTATATCCTGCAACTTTACTATATTCATTGATTAGTTCTAGTAATTCTCTGGTGAAGTCTTTAGGGTTTTCTATGTAGAGGATCATGTCATCTGCAAACAGTGAGAGTTTTACTTCTTCTTTTCCAATTTGGATTCCTTTTATTTCTTTTTCTGCTCTGATTGCTGTGGCCAAAACTTCCAAAACTATGTTGAATAGTAATAGTGAAAGTGGGCACCCTTGTCTTGTTCCTGACTTTAGAGGAAATGCTTTCAATTTTTCACCATTGAGGATAATGTTTGCTGTGGCTTTGTCATATATAGCTTTTATTATGTTGAAGTATGTTCCTTCTATTCCTGCTTTCTGGAGAGTTTTTATCATAAATGGATGTTGAATTTTGTCAAAGGCTTTCTCTGCATCTATTGAGATAATC
>NW_011494795.1:32669-38498 GCF_000754665.1 Bison bison bison | reverse complement strand
TAATCTTACTGCATTGTGGTCAGAAAAGACGCTTCGAATGATTTCAATTTTTTTGAATTTACCAAGGCAAGATTTATGGCCCAGGATGTGATCTATCCTGGAGAAGGTTCCGTGTGCGCTTGAGGAAAAGGTGAAATTCATTGTTTTGGGATGAAATGTCCTATAGATATCAATTAGGTCTAGCTGGTCTATTGTATCGTTTAAGGTTTGTGTTTCCTTGTTAATTTTCTGTTTAGTTGATCTATCCATAGGTGTGAGTGGGGTATTAAAGTCTCCCACTATTATTGTGTTATTGTTAATTTCTCCTTTCATACTTGTTAGCATTTGTCTTATATATTGCGGTGCTCCTATGTTGGGTGCATATATATTTACAATTGTTATATCTTCTTCTTGGATTGATCCTTTGATCATTATGTAGTGACCTTCTTTGTCTCTTTTCACAGCCTTTGTTTTAAAGTCTATTTTATCTGATATGAGTATTGCTAATCCTGCTTTCTTTTGGTCTCTATTTGCATGGAAAATCTTTTTCCAGCCCTTCACTTTCAGTCTGTATGTGTCCCCCGTTTTGAGGTGGGTCTCTTGTAGACAACATATGTAGGGGTCTTGTTTTTGTATCCATTCAGCCAGTCTTTGTCTTTTGGCTGGGGCATTCAACCCATTTATGTTTAAGGTAATTATTGATAAGTATGATCCTGTTGCCATTTACGTTATTGTTTTGGGTTCGAATTTATACACCCTTTTTGTGTTTCCTGTCTAGAGAATATCCTTTAGTATTTGTTGGAGAGCTGGTTTGGTGGTACTGAATTCTCTCAGCTTTTGCTTGTCTGTAAAGCTTTTGATTTCTCCTTCATATTTGAATTAGATCTTTGCTGGGTAGAATAATCTGGGCTGTAGGTTATTTTCTTTCATCACTTTAAGTATGTCTTGCCATTCCCTCCTGGCTTGAAGAGTTTCTATTGAAAGATCAGCTGTTATCCTTATGGGAATTCCCTTGTGTGTTATTTGTTGTTTTTCCCTTGCTGCTTTTAATATTTGTTCTTTGTGTTTGATCTTTGTTAATTTGATTAATACGTGTCTTGGGGTGTTTTGCCTTAGGTTTATCCTGTTTGGGACTCTCTGGGTTTCTTGGACTTGAGTGATTATTTCCTTCCCCATTTTAGGGAAGTTTTCAAGTATTATCTCCTCCAGTATTTTCTCATGGTCTTTCTTTTTGTCTTCTTCTTCTGGGACTCCTATGATTCGAATGTTGGGGTGTTTAATATTGTCCTGGAGGTCTCTGAGATTGTCCTCATTTCTTTTAATTCATTTTTCTTTTTTCCTCTCTGATTCATTTATTTCTACCATTCTATCTTCTAATTCACTAATCCTATCTTCTGCCTCTGTTATTCTACTATTTGTTGCCTCCAGAGTATTTTTTATCTCATTTATTGCATTATTCATGATATACTGACTCTTTTTTTATTTCTTCTACGTCCTTGTTAGGGCTAGGGCACCCCACTACAGTACTCTTGTCTGGAAAATCCCATGGATGGAGGAGCCTGGTAGGCTGCAGTCCATGGGGTCGCTAAGAGTCGGATACGACTGAGCGACTTCACTTTCCCTTTTCACTTTCATGCATTGGAGAAGGAAATGGCAACCCACTCCAGTGTTCTTGCCTGGAGAATCCCAGGGACTGGGGAGCCTGGTGGGCTGCCGTCTACGGGGTCGCACAGAGTCGGACACGACTGAAGCGACTTAGCAGCAGCAGGTCCTTGTTAAGCTTTCTTGCATCTTCTCAATCCTTGTCTCCAGGCTATTTATCTGTGATTCCATTTTGATTTCAAGATTTTGGATCAATTTCACTATCATTATTCAGAATTCTTTATCAGGTAGATTCCCTATCTCTTCCTCTTTTGTTTGGTTTGGTGGGCATTTATCCTGTTCCTTTACCTGCTGGGTATTCCTCTGTCTCTTCATCTTGTTTATATTGCTGAGTTTGGGGTGTCCTTTCTGTATTCTGGCAGTTTGTGGAGTTCTTTTTATTGTGGAGCTTCCTCGCTGTGTATGGGTTTGTACAGGTGGCTTGTCTTGGTTAGTGAAACTTGTGTCGGTGTTCTGGTGGGTGGAGCTGGATTTCTTCTCTCTGGAGTGCAGTGAAGTGTCCAGTAATGAGTTATGAGATGTCTATGGTTTTGTAGTAACTTTGGGCAGCCTGTATATTGGAGCTCAAGGCTGTGTTCCTGTGTTGCTGGAGAATTTGCTTGGTATATCTTGACCTGGAACTTGTTGGCCCTTGTGTGGTGTTTGGTTTCAGTGTAGGTATGGAGGCGTTTGATGAGCTCCTGTCAATTAATGTTCCATGGAGTCAGGAGTTCCCTGGAGTCAGGGTTTGGACTTAAGCCTCCTGCTCCCAGTTATCAGTCTTATTTTTACAGTAGTCTCAAAACAGCACCATCGATAAAACATCTAGGTTAAAGATGAAAAGTTTCTCCACCATGAGGGTCACCCAGAGAGGTTCACAGCGTTACGTGGAGGAGAGAAGAGGGAGGAGGGAGTTAGAGGTGACCCGAATGAGATGAGGTGGAATCAATAGAGGAGACAGCGGGCTAGCCAGTAATCACTTCCTTATGTGCACTCCACAATTGGACCGCTCAGAGATGTTCACGGAGCTATACAGAGGAGAAGAGGGAGGAAGGAGACAGAGGTGGCCAGGAGGATAAAAGGGGGGGATGAAAAGAAGAGAGACAGATCCAGCCAGTAATCAGTTCCCTAAGTGTTCTCCACCATCTGGAACACACAGAAATTCACAGAGTTGGGTAGAGTAGAGAGGGGTTAGGGGGGAGACACAGGCGACCTGGTAGAGAAAAAGGAGAGTCCAAAGGGGGAGACAGCAGGCAAGCCAGTAATCTCGCTCCCAAGTAAAAAATGGGTACTGAAAATTGGGTTCTTAAAGGTACAAAATTGGTAACAAATACCTAAAAGCAAAAATTAAAAATCTAGGGTAGAGTTTGGCATTTCAAAAATACATTGTTAAAGAAAAGAAGAAGGAAAAGAAAGAGGAAAACAAACAAACAAACAAAAACAAAGTCACAAAAATTATAAAGAAAATATACGTACAAAATTGATAACAAATACCAAAAAGCAAAAATTAAAAATCTAGAGTAGAGTTTGGAATTTCAGAAATACAATGTTAAAGAAAAGAAGAAGAGAAAGAGGAAAAAAAAAGTCACAAAAATTATTTAAAAAATATATAGGTACAAAATTGATAACAAATACCAAAAAGCTAAAATTAAAAATCTAGAGTAGAGTTTGGAATTTCAAAAATACAATGTTAAAGAAAAGAAAAAAAGAAGAAAGAAGGGGGGGAAAAAAAGGTCACAAAAATTATAAAATATATATATATGAAGTTTGCTTTAAAAAATAGGGTCTTTTTTTTTTTTTGCAAAGTAATAGTAGGTTATAAAAGTGAAAATTAAAGGAGTAATAGAGGTCTTAAAATTTTTTTTAATTAAAAAAAAGAAAGAATGATCGTAAAAATAGTAAAAATATATCTAGGACTTTCTCTGGTATTATTGTGGGTATTGTGGGGTCAGTTCATTTTCAGCTAGTTCCTTGGTCCGGCTTCTATTTCTCAAGATCTATAGGCCCCTTCCTATGTAGTCGGTACTAACGACAGGGTTTTAATCTATTGCCTGTCGCTTCCAAGGCAGTTCTCTCTGTTATAGCTTCTTCTGTTTGCTGGTCTCTTCAGTGTCTGATTTCCGCCCTGACACAAAGGGCAGCGGTGGTGGACACTTTTTTTTTTTTAGGCTCACTTGTTCAGTCGCGCTGTGGGGAGGGAAGGACGCTGCAAATAACACTGGCGTGTGCTCGCAGTGCCTCAGCCACACTGGGCCTGCCCCCACTCACGGCGCGTGTAGCCTCCCTGCCCACGCTGCTCAGGCTCTAGGTTGCTCCGCTGGGATCCATCCGCAGTCAGCCCTGGGCTGCTTGCACCTCCCAGGTCTAAGCCGCTCAGGTTCAGGCACTCGGGTAGTCCTCAGAGGTCCGAGCAGCTCAGGTGATGAAGTGTTTGGCGAGCGTGGCTGCTGCGACTTATCGCCTCCCCGCCGGTCGGTTTTCTGGGTGTACAATTGGTGCGCCTTCTCAGGCGGATGTTGACGGTCCAGAGCCCCAAGAAGTCTTAGTTAGCAAAGAAGCCTGCTTACAGTTTTGTAGTCTCTCTGGGGCTGCGATTGCCCACTTCCGGCTCTGGCTGCCTGTCACCAGAGGGAGATGGTCTGCAGCCGGCTATCTCTGTCCAGTCCTTTGTTCTGTGCGCGGGCCTGGCGGTGTCTTAGGTTACAGCTGGCTTTCCGCATGGTAGCTATCCAACAGTCTGGTTTGCTAGCCCAAATTAGTTCGCTCAGATAGCGCTGGGGGCATTCAGGCCAGATCCTTACTCTAAGCGATGCAGCCGGCGCCTCCCTGCCGAGCCCCCGCTTGCTAGTGGCGGGTGCCAGTGTCTGCGCTGCTTCTCCACTGGGGGAGTTACCGTTGGGCTCGTAATCTGTGGGTTTTAATTGTTCATTTATTTTTCCTCCCTGTTATGTTGCCCTCTGTGCTTCCAAGGCTCGGCACAGACTCGGCAGTGAGAGTGTTTCTTGGAGTTTGGAAACTTCTCTCTTTTTAAGACTTCCTTCCCAGGACGGAGCTCCGTCCCTCCCTCTTTTGTCTCTTTTTTTGTCTTTTATATTTTTTCCTACCTCCTTTCGAAGACAACGGGTTGCTTTTCTAGGTGCCTGATGTCCTCTGCCGGCATTCAGAAGTTGTTTTGTGGAATTTACTCGGCGTAAACGTTCATCAAACATTCATCAAATGTTCTTTTGATGAATTTGTGGGGGAGAAAGTGGTCTCCCCGTCCTGTTCCTCCGCCATCTTAGCTCCTCCTCTATTTTTATTTTTAAAAAGTCTCATATCAAGAAATGTTTTGAATCCACATGCTGTAGACATGTAAAGAAAGAACTGGTCTGAGACAACATATGTTTGTCAAAGCTATCAGCTTTCTGTCACTAGTTAGTTCCCTTGTACTCTTCACAGACCAGGAGGATGACCTAGGTCTTATTCCTGCCTATTCCCTTGGGAAAACCCTTTCTATACTACATGGGTCATTTGCACTTAATAGGATACTGAAACATGAAATTTGGAAACCACATCAAGTGGCTGGGTGTCTCTCCTCCACACCCACAGAAACCTAGATATTTTGGATAAATATTCATTAAGCGTTTAGCATAGGGTCTGCTACTAAGTAGACAGTCACTAAATATTAGCTGAATAATTGGTCCTTATTTAAGAAATCTTAAACAACTGTTGAGACTTCTAAAACTTATACAGGATAAATATGTTTTGCTTTTGACTAGATTTTTGGTCCAATGGGAATTATGAAATATGCCATCTCTCTGGCTTGGGATGAACAATGGAAGAGAATACGGACATTGCTGTCTCCAGCCTTCACCAGCGGAAAGCTCAAGGAGGTAAGAAAAGAAGAGGACTTTCAATTAGAAACTTACGGAATGACTCTAGGGACAGGAAAAAACCGAGATCATAGTCTCTTTTCAAAGAGGAGTCTGCTGAGTTTGAGTTTTTTAACGTTGGTCTTTTGTCTTTACATCCTAGAGAGACATTTTTAAGATTTTTATAAAATGTCAGTTACTACTCCATGCTTAGGAAAGCCAGGTCCTTCTAGGACTTGAGTCTCCACATTTAACTTCATGTGATGATATATTTAATGTCCAGATGTTCCCCATCATTGACCAGTATGGAGATATGTTGGTGAGGAACCTGAGGAAGGAAGCAGAGAAAGGCAATCCC
>NW_011494795.1:5387-32569 GCF_000754665.1 Bison bison bison | reverse complement strand
AGCAGAAAAAGGCAAGTCCGTCAACATGAAAGAGTAAGTAGGGGTGAAGCTGCTGGTGCTCTGAGCTCCACTGAGAGCTTCTCGCTGCCTACCATGGAGTCAAGTTCCAACTGCTGTGTCGATCTAGAGAACAGACAGAAGTAGGTCATGTTACAAACCCGATGGGCCGCTCCAGAACGAGTGGCGTCGTCAAAGAAAGCCGGGCAGCCAGGAGAGAAGGTGTCTATTGTGTACATGAGCCATAAAGAGCTTATCTTCTTAACTATGACTTTATGGATATTCCAGAAGACTAAAATAAACAGTTTTGAAAGGAGAACATTATCATGCCAAAGTATTGAGTGTAGAGGGTGTGAAACAGTGGCAGAGGAAGGCTCTTGGTATATATTGGCAGGTAGCGCATTGGGCAGTAAAGTTACAGTATTGAACTTGAAACAACTTAAATCTCTTCACACTTTTCCTACAGAAAATACTAAATATTAATTATTAATCACTATTTGTTCTTCTTTCATCCTGAAAAGAGAGAATGCCCTGTCCAGGCTATGGGTGGCGTAACCATGGTTTTGTTGTCTAAACTGGGTTTTTTTAAAAAAACAACTATACTATAATAGCAGATATAAAGGAAGACTGTCCCAGGGAAGCTGAGGACATACGCTCACTGAGCCATGGGATTCCCTAAGTCAATTTGAAAGGATTTTTGTTAAACTCAGAACATTTTTAGTTCTTATAGTTCACAGAAATGACTCTTCCCTCAGAGCAACCACAGAACACTAGGGTTGAGGAAGACAGGTCTTCCAGGAGCCTTAGCAGTAGTGTAAACAAGGAGGGGTGATGTTCCTGGCAACTCAGAACAGGGCACTGCTGTTATGTAACGTGCTAAAGGGAAATCAGCTCTGAGTACAGGTTTTATGGTGAAGCAAGACCCAGGTCAATGTCCCTTCTCTTGACTCCCCAGGAAAAGTTAATTATTCCACACTTTGTCTTACTCAAACACAGTCCTTACACACTCTTTATTGTCCATAGTCAAAACACATTACTGTACTTCCTGTCTGATTGTGCGTGTCTTTCTCTATGACAAGATCCCTGAATTCAGGGGGTGGGGGTCTAGGTTGCCTTAATGTCCCCACCTCCCTAATGTAGGGCCAGTTGCATCACTCACATGTCATATACACCTCAGGAGTGAGTGATAGTAGCAGAGACTCTTCTATGATCCAGCAGGTGGTTCTGAGAGAAGGTGGCTCTTTTCCTGTCTGCCTGGGCATCGGATTTTATGTATATTTCTTGTTGCACATGTTGGACAAGGATAAAGAGGTGTTGATTTTAACTGAACATGTTTTTCTCTCTCTACTAAGCATGTTTGGAGCCTACAGCATGGATGTGATTACTGGCACAGCATTTGGAGTGAATATTGATTCCCTCAACAACCCACACGATCCCTTTGTGGAACATAGCAAGAACCTCTTAAGATTTAGACCCTTCGATCCATTCATTCTTTCAATAAGTATGTGAACTACTTTATTTCTTATTCTTTATTCTTCTTTCATCCCTCCTTTCCTCCCTCCCTCCCTTCCTTCTTTCAATCCTTCCTTCATCTATCTTTTTTAAAATAATAGGTGTAATAAGATGCAATTCACATACCACATAATACACCAGTGTGAAATGTATAATTCATTCATTTTTACATCCTACCTATCCATCAACAAATGAAATGGACATGGAAGTTATATACAACATTCAGTATACACATTGAATATTATATCTGTGTGTGTGTATTCACAGAATTTAATATTATTCAACGAGGAGAGGAAGAAAATCCTGCCATTTGCAACAGGGTGGAAGGACCTTGAGGGTATTATGTTATGTGAAATAAGTCAAACAGAGAAAGGTGAATACTTATATAGAATTAAATTAAAAAAAAAAAACCCTGGGTCTTCCCTGGTAGTCCAGTGGTGAAGAATCTGCTTCCAATTCAGGTAACGAGTTCAATCACTGGTCAGGGAACTAAGATCCCACATGCCACAGAGAAAACTGAGCCCACAGGCTGCAGCAAAAACCCAGTCAACCAAAATTTTTAAAAATAAATTAATTTTAAAAATCCAAAACTAAAAAACAACAAGAAGAAAACCAAACTCATATAAAAGCAAGATCAGATTTCTTTTGTTAGGAGAGGAGTGGCTTGGATTGGTGGGAAATTGAATAAAGGTATTCAAAAGATGTGATTTTTCAGCAACAGCATAAAAGTATGGGCAGAATAATGTACAATATGAGTACACTTAACACTACTGTGATTTACTATATTTGTGATTTACTAAGAAAGTAGATCCTAAAGGTTCTCATCACAAGGGAAAAAAAAACCTGTAACTATATCAGGTGAGGAATGTTACTAAACTAATGGGGCTAATTTTAAAATACATGTATGTTAAGTCATTCGTTAGTCATTACACTATGCCCAAATTAATACAGTGCTGTATCTCAACTATAACACAGCACAACTGAAAAAGAAAGGTTTTTAGTGCTCTCGGAGATATATGCCCAACCATCACCGCTGTCAATTTTTGTCAACTCTCACGCCCTGTACCTGTCACCTTCCACTCCCCCTTAGCTTTAAGCTATCCCTTGGGCTTCCCTGGTGGCTCAGCTGGTAAAGAATCTGCCTGCAATCCAGGAGACTTGGGTTCAGTCCCTGGGTTGGGAAGATCCTCTGGAGAAAGGAGTGGCTACCTACTCCAGTAATCTGGCCTGGAGAATTCCATGGACAGTCCACGGGGTTGCAAAGAGTCAGACACAACTGAGCGACTTTCACGTTCTCAATCTATGTTCTGTCACTTCAAATTTGCTTATGTAGACACTAGATATGAGGGAATCATATACTATGTGGTCTTTTGTGGCTGACTTCTTTCATTTATCACGAGTAGTCTAAAATTGTAGCACGTATCAGTACTTCATTTCTTTGTATGCCAAATAGTATTTCATTATATGGGCATTCCGCATTCTGTTTACCCATTCATCAGCTGATGAACATTTGGGTCATTCACCATTAAGTATGGTGTTAGCTTAGTTTTTCATAGACGACTTTCATCAAGTTGAGGAAATTCCCTTCTGTTCCGGTTTGTTGAGTGTTTTTATCACAAGGGAATGGTAGGTTTTGTCACATGCTTATTATGCAAGTGTTAGATGATCGCATTGTTTTTTAATCCCTTTGGGATGGTTTATTGTGCAACTTGGCATTCCTGGGATAACCCCACTTGGTCATGGTGTGTATCACCTTTTATGTGTTGCTAGACTCAGTTTGCTAGTATTCTGTTGAGGATCTGTGCATCCATGGGATAAGGTGTGTTGGTCTGTGCCTTCTTGTGCTATTTTTGTCTGGTTCTAGTATCAAACGCAAACACTTTGGAAGTGCTCCAATGCCTTCAATTTTTTTGGAAGAGTTTGTTTAAAAATGGGGCTAATCCTTTAAATATTTGGTAGTATTCACCGTTGAAACCACCTCTACCTGAGCCTTTCTTCGCCAAGCTGTGGGCTGTTTCTTGATAACTAACTCAAACTTTGTCCATTTTAATAGGTATATCAGATTGTCTTTTCTTTTTGGATCACTTTCTGCAGTTTGTGTCTTTCTGAGAATCTGTCCATTTTATCTAAATGATCTAATTTATTGTCATACTGTTGTTCATAGATTACTTTTTTATTGAAGTAAAGTTGATTTACAATGTTGCGTTAGATTACAGCAAAGTAATTCAGCTATGTACACAAAAACACATATTCTTTTCCAAGTTCTTCCCCAGTATAGGTTATTATAAGATATTGAGTATATAAAGATTTCATTATAGTCCCTGTACTTTTTAAAATGTCATTTGTAATCTCCCTTCTTTTACTTTCAATGCTAGCAATTTGAGTATTTTCTTTTTTTTTTTTTTGGCCAGTCTAGCTAAAAAAATCTTTCAAAGCATCAACTTTTAGTTTCACTGATTCTCTCCACTGTTTTTTAATCTCCTACTCATTATAGTTTCTTCACTTCTCTTTACCATTTTCTGCCTTCTACTCACTTTAAGTTTTGTTTGTGCTCCTCCTTTCAGAGTGTGAAGGTGGAAATTTAGGTTCTTGACTTAGGATCTTTGTTCTTTTAATATCTAAATGTACAGCCACAAATATCTCCCTGAACACTGCTTTTGCTACATCCCATCAGATTTGATATAGTGTGTCTTCATTTTTAGTCATTTAAAAGCAATTTTTGATTGCCCTTTTTATGTCTTCTACAACCCATTGGTTATTTAGAAGTGTGTTATTTAATTTCCACATATTTGTGTATCTCTTAATTGTCTTTCTGTTATTGATTTCTAATTCTATTCCATTGTAGTAGAAAGACACATACTGTATTATTTTGATCATGACAATTTTTTTTTAACTGCACAATTAATTGAAGTAACAGATTTTGGTCTGGTTTATCCAAAGAGATGCTAGTCCAAGAATTAAAGGCCATGAGGTGCCAGAATGTAATCCTGTTCTTTGGTCAGTCCAAAGATGCAGAGGGAACCACTGATCTCACTACTATAGTGATGGGCCCCAGATGTGGACTTGGCTTCAATCAGTCATTGACTTGGAAGTCTGAGCAAAGGTCTAGAGGCAATGGGTCATGACTGAGTATCCTGGTGGTTTTACTCTTTTGATTGGTAGAGCAAATTAAATCTGCTAAAGGTAAACTATATTTGCTAAATGCAAAGTAAAATTTGCATTTTCACCGAGCTTACTTTTATCTTTTTCTCTGCAGTATTATTTCCATTTCTCAACCCAGTTTTTGAAATATTAAACATTACTCTGTTTCCAAAAAGTACTGTGGACTTTTTCACAAAATCTGTAAAGAAGATTAAAGAAAGTCGCCTCACAGATAAACAAATGGTAAAGTCTGGTGGTGTTTACAAGTGGGTGTGCACTTTTTGATAATTTATTGAGCTGTGTACATATGACTTATATGCATCTTTGCATTTTTGAAAGATAGGTAGAAAACTATAGAGTATAGAATATGATGGTTCTAAAATTTGGGGGGCAATGGAAGAGCAAAAGAATGGGGAAGAAAATAAGATTATGAGCCAGAGAGTTCTTCTCTGGTTCTTTTACTGAACCAGAGAAGCATGCTAATTAGTATATGAGGGATAAGAGTTACTGACTAAAAATAATTTTACTGATATTTTACCAAATATTAACTTGGTAAAGAATTACTTCAATGCCAAGCCTCATATTTTATAGGTTGTCTGATGAAATACTCCATCGGATGCCTGATACATTGCAGTCTTTTAAAAAGTTGAGCCCTGTCATGGTCTGAAGTGAGCAGGCGTCTTCTCTGGCCAATGAAGCCACAAGTGGGTTAACCCAGTTGGCCTTCATGATGCCATGAGGCCAGCACAAGGTTGTCTGCAGGTTAGGAGAGATGGGCTGGTTACAGGATGTCACTAAAGAATGTGTAGAGTCCTGGGAGGGTCAAGAGTTTGTAGATGCTTCTGCAAAATCTGCTGGCGACCTATGCAACGTGAGGGAGTTGATTTGTGTGTCCATTCATTAAGAGTTAAAGTTGAAGGGGAAAAAAGGATTGAAGCCATGGACCTGTTCCTGAGCAAACAGGTGTGACAGGAGAGACAGCAGATAACTATCTGGTTAAGAAGCTGTTTCAAAAGTCAAAGAAACCAAAGATCAGAGAGAGTGAGGGCAAAAAACCAGTGGGACGTGATGGCTGGGTTTCTCTCAAGGAAGCATCATGGTCTCTAAGATTTGTAGGTGGGTGGTTTTGTTCACTGAGGACTCAGGCAATATTAGTTAGACTCTTGCTCTTTAAGGGGCCATATTTTCAGGAAAGAAGTTAAATATACACTCCTGATTTATTTCTATCTTCACAAGTAATTTCTAAAATTGATTTCTCTTTCTGTTTCCAGAATCGAGTGGATTTACTTCAGCTAATGATTAATTCTCAGAATTCCAAAGAAATTGACAACCATAAAGGTAACCATGGAGAGCTTTGTGGGGGCCACTATGGGAAGGCGCATGGGTAGGGTGCGGTTCTCAAAATGAGCAAGAAGTTTTCCAGGCATGTGAGAATTTCTGCCAAATGGAAGAAAGACACTTGTGCAGAAAGAGTAGACTATGGTACTTCCTGGAAGTTTCCAGGCACAGCTTTGTTCAGAGCTCAAAAGGGCAAGTGTGGCAAGGATGTCAGGCCCAGAAGTGAGTCATGGTCAGTGGATCACCTACAGCTGAATCTCTGGGGAGCTTTGTTCTCATATCAATTCTCAGGCTCCTCCAGATCCACAGTGTCCCACTGTTGGTGCCCTTAACTTGGAACTCTTGGATAAGGTTGTATTTACAAGCTTACTCTACTCTAGAGATTATTTTTTCCCTTTTGTAATTAATAAATGACTTGTGAGAGAAGCCTGTGAGACTGGAAATACACTGTTTCTCTTCAAATTATCACCTACTTATTTTATCATTCATGGGTGGTTTCTGACTGAAACCATCGTTACCATGATGGTTATAACACAATGACTTTCTGATCCTGTCATTCTTCTGTATTTATGAGTTGATGTTCTTTTGTAGGGAAGCTCTCCATTCTCTCTTGTTGGCTTACTTGTTCATCTATATTTATATAGCATGATCTCATGTACTCTCTTACATCACTTTTCATTTTGATTCTCAAATTCTTTCTGGTTTGTCCACTGGAGCTTTTTCAAGTAGGACCTTACATTCTTTTTTCTTTTCTCCTTTCTTCACTTTAAATCTTTTTTTAATGCACTATTTTTAGAATAGTTAGTTTTATAAGAAAATTGAGTGCAAAGTATAGAGATTTCCAATATACATCCTGCCCCAACTACACACAGTCTTCCCCCCACTATCAAAAGACCACACCAGAGTTGTGCATTTGTTAGAATCAATGAACCTACATTAATGCATCATTATCATCCAAAGTGTATAGCTGACCTTAGGGTTCATTCTTAGTATTATACATTCCATGGGTTTTGGCAAATGTGTAAGGATGCACCATCAGTGCATACAGAGTTTCCATTGTCCTTTAAAGTATCTTTTTCTAAGAACTTCCTCACTTTCTGATGTAAGACAATCCAGGTTTCTCTTACCCCTGAGTAGCCCTGGAATCAGCTGTTTTTTCAAAGGAGCTCTGGTTCCCTTTATTGAAAAATGGTATTTATAAATCACAATCTAGGATCTTAGGAATGCTTATTGCCTCTAGGGATTCATTGCCTCTAGGGATTCTTTGCTTCTAGATCTTTCCAGTGGATAAAGCTAAGAACATAAAATATTTTTACACAAGACAGTAAGCATAAGTAGTTCCATATCTGCCCTTACCATGATCACTCCCACATGTTAAATTTTAAGCTATCAGTCATTTGACGACCATGTCACAAAATTCTTGAATTTAAAAAATTTTATTCTGGAGCAATGCCGGGGTCCAGCCCCAGCTGATCCAGGGAGTTCGAAGTGGGGATGGTGACAGCGAGGATCAGGATACAATAGCTTCAATTAGATATTAATTAGAGATGTAAAGAGTAATAGAATGAGGATAGCTCAGTAGGAAAATTCAGTGGAGAAAAGAGGCTGAGTAGCTTGGTTTACGCGGGAAACCAATAAAACTTCAAGACAAGAAGTTTGTACCACTTATGTAGGCCGCAGGCGTCCTTCCGTTCTCCCGAAGGAGAGGAGACACTGAGGCCTCCCTGGTCAGATCTTAGAAGCCCAGGCATAATTAGTAAGCATGGCGGGTTCCGCGCTCCAGATGGAGACTCAGCCAGAGTTTGAGAGGGAGAGAGACATGGGGAGACCAGTCTTTCGAGGAACTGATCCCAATTCTTTATTTTCCATGGTCTACTTTTATACACTGAGATGTTATGCAAAAGTCACACGGGGTCAGCAGCCCTGACTTTTATCAAAGTCAGGTGCTTCATACAAATGTATACAGAGGTCTTAGGGGTGTTACATCATCTTCTGGCCAGGGGGCCTGCTGACAATTTATGACCCTCTCCTTGTGACAGCGGTCAGTCAACCAGGACACTTATTTCTCCAGGGGTGATTATTCTTAAAACAGACGCCACCTTCCGAAGGTACCAGATAAAGTTACATTCCTATAGGGTGAGGGTGTAGTGGGTTTTAATTAAGGAAAGAATTTACTTAGCCTAAGGTCCAACGTGATTAATATCAAAGGTTAATACTTATTTCTTCTATATATTCAGTAACGTGTATAAGGGCAGGGGATGTGGAGACTTAGCAGTAAACATTGGCTCAACAAATGAAAAACCCTTCACCAATACAATTTCTAATCAGCCCACTAATACTAATAGTTTTCTAAGTTCTCTAAAGAATCTGTTTTTAGAAGGTTTAAAGCATCTCGTGCATCTCACGGTTGGGAGGCTCTGAGCAATCACATGTGGCCGGACAAGCCTGTCAGGCAGGCTAGAGAACCTTCAGAGGAGTTTATAGGTTGAAACACTCTTGTCACACCCAGGAGTTTTTATTAACTGGAGCTCTAAGTTAACTCCTTCTCTGAAAGAGGTGGTGGGGGACAGCCCCCCATAAAGTCAGAGGTGTAGGTGAGAGCACAAAGTAGTAAAGTAGGCAGGCTCTGGTTATGGGGGTAGATGCTCGAGGATTTCCAGGGGGACTCCTGAGACTCGATCGAGCAAGAATGAGCTGACGCCAGCACACCACTATAAATATATCTAAAACTATGTTTAAATCTACTTCAATCTATAATATCTATCTAGATATGTAAGTACATGGTTCAATACATCTTTCTGTGAAGAAGGAGTATTCTATGTCCGCATTGTTTAATATAGTAACCACTTGACATATGTGGCTATTGAGCACTTAACATGTGGTTATTGCCATTGAAGTATAGCATTTAATTGTGATTAAAATTTAAATAGCCACGTATTAGTACAGCTTTAAACCTTCTGGAGTATCATGGGTTTATGCTCACTGGGGGAAAGAATTTGATAGTTGAATTTACCCACAATAGAATCACAGAAATCATCATGGGGCAATCAGAACCTTGTCGATCTCTCTTCCACTCATTCTCTATTGTTTTTGTTGTCACTCGCTTGGCTGGGGCAGGTACTACATTGATTTGAGTGCTCTAAGTAACAAAGGTCCTACTTCAGTCCCATCAAATAGCTGAGAGACTGACCATGGTTGGTCTCTCAGGAGAAATTGAAAAGAGAGACATATTTATAATTACAAGGGTTTTTTTGCTGAGCATAAAGGAGAGTAAACAGTGCGCATGTACTGAGGAAGAAGACCTTCAGGCCAGGATTGAATCAGCACTGCTAATTCCCCTCCCTGGACCTCATTTTTCTATGGTGCACACTGACCAGTGTCCTTCCACAGACACATCCTTCCTTCTGGTATTTTAATGCCATTGATTAGACTAGGCTCACTCACAGCTCTTCTGGCTTTTAGTCCTTCTCTGTAGTTTTTGTGCCTATCTGAGATCACCCTGAGAAGACTTGTGCCTCAGGTCTTCTGTTGCCTGATGCCTGTCAATTGTATAATCCATGCTTCTTAGCCAAGTATTACACACTAATCACCACATCTTATGAAAAGCCAGACTCTGACTCCATTGTTCTAGTTTGGAATTGAGTCTCTGATATTCTAATAAGTTCCCAGATGTTGGTGATGCTGCTGGTCCATGAACACACTTTGACTAGAAAGAGCCTTCTATTGTTCTCTTCAGTTCAGTTCAGTTGAGTCGCTCAGTCGTGTCCAACTCTTTTCGACCCCATGAATCGCAGCACGCCAGGCCTCCCTGTCCATCACCAACTCCCAGAGTTCACTCAGACTCACATCCATCAAGTCGGTGATGCCATCCAGCCATCTCATCCTCTGTCATCCCCTTCTCCTCCTGCCCCCAATCCCTCCCAGCATCAGAGTCTTTTCCAATGAGTCAACTCTTCACATGAGGTGACCTTGGAGTTTCAGCTTCAACATCAGTCCTTCCAAAGAACACCCAGGGCTGATCTCCTTCAGAATGGACTGGTTGGATCTCCTTGCAGTCCAAGGGACTCTGAAGAGTCTTCTCCGACACCACAGTTCAAAAGCATCAATTCTTCGGCGCTCAGCTTTCTTCACAGTCCAACTGTCATATCCATACATGACCACTGGAAAAACCATAGCCTTGGCTAGATGGACCTTTGTTGGCAAAGTAATATCTCTGCTTTTTAATATGCTAACTAGGTTGGTCATAACTTTCCTTCCAAGGAGTAAGCGTCTTTTAATTTCACTTTTGCAATCACCATCTGCAGTGATTTTGGAGTTCCTACAAACATATTTAGATAAAAGATAGTTTAATTTCTCCCATAATGTGGCCTTACCCTTGTACAATTTATCCAAGAATCAAGTTATACTTTAACTAGAGTAATTTAAATTTTTCTGGAAGAGAATATGGCCCCATATTACTTATAACTAAAGTGCTTTAAGGTTTCTCCAAGGGACACACTGATTACACTGTGTTTGTTAGACAAAAATGCTGTCTCTTGAAATTACCAAACTTTGTCGCTGGGGAGGCAGCATAGTCAGGAGCAGGGAGCCAAGAATAGTATTAGTCCAGTGCAGTGGCTCAGTCGTGTCTGACTCTTTGTGACCCCATGGACTGCAGCACACCAGGCTTC
This sequence comes from Bison bison bison, assembly GCF_000754665.1. Classification (NCBI taxonomy): domain Eukaryota; kingdom Metazoa; phylum Chordata; class Mammalia; order Artiodactyla; family Bovidae; genus Bison; species Bison bison. The sequence goes on along the minus strand of NW_011494795.1, from coordinate 21,911 downwards.
CCTGTCCATCACCAACTCCTGAAGCTTGCTCAAACTCATGTCCATTGAGTCAGTGATGCCATCCAGCCATCTCATCCTCTGTCATCCCCTTCTCCTCCTGTCTTCAATCTTTCCCAGCATCAGGGTCTTTTCTAAAGAATCAGTTCTTTGCATCAGGTGGCTACAGTATTGGAGCTTCAGCTTCAGCATCAGTCCTTCCAATGAATAATCAGGACTGATTTCATTTAGGATTGACTGATTTGATCTCCTTGCAGTCCAAGGGACTCTCAAGAGTCTTCTCCAACACCACAGTTCAAAAGCATCAATTCTTTGGCTCTCAGCTTTCTTTATGGTCCAACTCTCACATCCACACATGACTATTGGAAAAACCAAGCTTTGAGTATTTGGACCTTTGTCGACAAAGTGATATCTCTGTTTTTAATATGTTGTCTAAGTTTGTCATAGCTTTTCTTCTGAGGAACAAGTGTCTTTTAATTTCATGGCTGCAGTTACCATCTGCAGGGATTATGGAGAGTGAGAAAACTGGATTAAAACAATTTCTGCCTTTTTCTTGTTTTTTTTATGTATGTATTTATTTTTAATTAGAGAATAATTTTTTTTACAATATTGTTGGGTTCTGCCATACAACAACATAAATCAGCCATAGGTATACGTATTTCCCCTCCCTCGGAAGACTGAGAATACAAAACACTCCCAGTTTGACTCTAATTGCTTTTACATTTTCCCCATAGGGATTTGGCAGTTTCATTTGATTTCTCATCATCTAAACTGTGATGTTTTATATCGATGTGTTTCATATAATATAAAATGTCTCTTGTCTCCCTTTAGCTCTGTCTGACATAGAACTCGTGGCCCAAAGTACTATCTTTATTTTTGGTGGCTATGAGACCACTAGCAGTACTCTTTCCTTCATTATATATGAATTGACCACTCACCCTGATGTCCAGCAGAAGCTGCAGGAGGAAATTGATGCAACTTTCCCTAATAAGGTGAATGATGATACCTGGAAAGAGAAGTGAAGGTGAAGCCTTAGCAAAAATGCCTTCTTGCTGCTTCTTTAACATATTTGCAGAAAGCATAAGCCTCAAATCTTTTACCTGTGCTATTTAGGAAGGATCTAGGTGTACAAAACAAAGGGGAAACATAGATAATGCCTTGCACACACAGGAATGTAGGTACTGTGGAAAAAAAGGCTGGTGTTGGCATATCACATATTACCGTATGCCATGTTAAAAACTCACAAAATCTTGGTGGCATCTAACAGTCAACATCTATTACTCTAGTGTTTGCATGCATGCATGCTGCATGCTAAGTTGCTTCAGTCATGTCTGACTCTTTGCAACCCTGTGGACTGTAGCCTGCCAGGCTCCTCTCTCCATGGGATTCTCCAGGCAAGAACACTGGAGTGGGTTGCCAAGACCTCCTCCAGGGGATCTTCCCAACCCAGGAATTGACCCTGTGTCTCCTGCAGCTCCTGCATGGCAGGCAGATTCTTTACTACTACAGCTGGACTTGCTGTGGTCTGGGTGTTGGCTGATCTGGGCTAGCCATGGCTAACTAGCTGGCTGACTCAGCTCCTTACATGTTCTACATGTGTCTCGTATTCCACATGTCTGCAGCACAAGGCAATGGTAGGTGTCAGGATCAAGAAGCCCCATCTTGTGGGTGACTTTCAAACAGGCTGCTCACATCACAGTAGCCACCTTTCCACTAATTCAAGGTGAGCCACCTGAATGAGAATGGGAGGGAATCACAGAGTTAGCTACAAGATAAGGACAGATAGTAGTGCCCACCTAAATTACAGATGATGTGTCTTCTCTGGTAAATCTTATTTGGGGATTATTTTGGTGCAATAAGATGAAAAAGTCACTAAGAGACAGAGAGTAGTTAAAGCATTGTGTTCTCCTCTTTTTATAATAATACTTATAATAGCAACACCACTACTGGCTAATATTTACTTCTTACTATCTATGTTTATCTAAACACTTTCCATTTATGAATGAATCTAACCTTCATAAAATTCAGTCTTAGTCAGGAGAGTCTAGGTTATGCCTCAGTAACAGATTAGCCTAAAAATCTCAGGGGCTTTCATTGCAAAGGTTTACTTTTAACCCACATCTACACATCCAACATGGATTGTTAGTGGAGGAATTAGTACACAGTTCTGCTCCACAGAGTCACTTGGGGATACAGGCTGAGGCTCCACCTTCTTGTAACTGCCTTATCTGAAACATTCTTGTTATCTGGGGAACAGGAACCTGAGAGTTGCTCACTGACTTTTCAAATATTTTGTCCCTGAACTGCCATAACCACCTCAGTTCACAGCCCATTGGCAAAGTTGGTTTCCCATAACTTCAGATGGCCTGGGAAATATGGGGACTACACGGGATGCTGGGTGAGCAGTGTGTCTGTGTCTCTGCCACACAACCCTATGGAGGGTCAGCTCCATCTGTCTCCATGTAACCTATGAGATACCTGAGTGACAGGGAGATGAAATACTTCCAGACACTAGTCGTGTACCTGGTGGTGATCAAGCCAAGCTGTGATCCAGGGTGTTGGCTCTTGAGCCACTCCTATCCTCCACAATGTTGCCCCTTAAATATAACCCCATGTGACAGCCACATACCACCCTCACTAGTCTCAGATATCTGCAAAAACTGGAGTTCTTTGTGGTATGAGGAGAGCTGGCCCCTGGGGCTGGAGTGGCTTATTTAGACCTTCAAACCTTCTGGTCACACCTGCAGGGACAATAGAGGACTCTTCCAGCAACAGAGGGTGGAGTTGAGGATTCTGATTCCCTTGTAATTTCCTCTAGAACTGAAACTGTGCTGCTAGTAGCACTCAGTCTTATTCTTTATTTGCAGATTTGGTTTAGAAAGGAATTCATTTCTCTCCAAATCATTTACAGAGTTTTCATTTAATGTAGTATTTCCAAACTGTATACATATAATGAAAAGAATGAGCAGTCAGGAGCCTTCAACTGAGAACCTTCATGTTGAATAGGGGATTTGCTCTTTTACAGATTCTCTTTCCTTACATGTGGCCTCACTTTCAAAAAGAAACAGTGATTTTTGCCTATTTCACTTAAGAGTAAGGGTTTTAGCCTATTGCTCACATTTGTTCTCCTGAGAAAGAAATACACTGCATGATAATGTGCAGGATTTCAGACCCTGGTTAGGGCACTGTCCCAACATCTTCCAAGTCCTCACTATTCTACATCTCAATGGGCCCGTGAGAGATCAAAGGACATGATAGATACTAAAATGTCCATAAATGTCCTTGATCAATTTAAATTATTCCCTAGAGCACCTAACATTTCAATAGGACTGCATTGATGGAGTTGAAGGTTGATCCAAAATCTTAATTTATCAAAATCTGTTTTTCTTTTCCGAGGCCCCTCCCACCTACGATGCCCTGGTGCAGATGGAGTATCTTGACATGGTGGTGAATGAGACTCTGAGAATGTTTCCAATTGCTGGGAGACTTGAGAGGGTCTGTAAGAAGGATGTGGAAATCCACGGGGTGACCATTCCCAAAGGGACAACCGTGCTGGTGCCGCTCTTCGTTCTTCACAACAACCCAGAGCTCTGGCCAGAGCCCGAGGAGTTCCGTCCCGAAAGGTACAAGACCCTGGAGAAGAGACGCCCACCTCATCCTTTTTGGTGCTTGCAAGTTCTGACAACTCTTATTATAGGTGTCAAACGGGTGACCGTGCGACCGTTTACCTGTATATCTTTTTATTGTTTAAAAGATTTTTCTCTTTAACTGGGTTCATTCTTTGAGTTGAATTATTCAAACTAGATTAGAAAAAATAAAATTATTAGCTGTCTTTATTCCTAATACAGTACGATAGGCCTCATTAATAATGTATGTCCTTGTGGACAGTTTTCTACGCATATATAGATTTTTGAAACTTTGAGTGGTATTCTTATATATTATTTAGTTCTAAAAGGCTTGATTTATTTAACAATAAACTATAAACAATATTCTATGTGCATATGTTTGTATGCACATTCCATAAGTTACCTTACTACTGTCTTATTTCAGGTGTATAGGCTTTTTGTTTCTTTTAAGCCTTTCTCTCTATTCTCTCCTAGCTCTCTGAATTCACACATGTCCCACATTCCTTATTTTTAGACACGGCTGCTGTTTGCTCTTACTATTGTGGGAGCACAGGCTGGAGACCAGAGGTCTCATCCCTGTGGTTCAAGCAGCCTCACTGAGGATGGAGGAGCACCCAGGGGCCCTGGTTCTGTCTTGGGTGCAGACCTGGGCCAGCTCCCTTCTGTCTCAGTATTTGGTGACTTTCCAAAGAGAAGTCCTCTGCTCTCTAGACATCTAGATTTCCTCCTTGGAGAGCTGTTGAGTATCCTTTTCAGGAATTAGGAGCAAAGGTCTGGTTTGGGCACAGTTTGAACTCTGGATAGAGTTGATTCTCTCCCATTTAGTGTGCAGGGATCAAGGTTTGGAATGAACTTTTCAGGCACTGCCTGGGATCTGGACTTTCATTTCACCTTGACTACGGGTTGTCATTTCATCTCACCCTGATGGCCAACGGTTGTCTTGTTTGCCCCGATGTCCAAGTTCTACCATAGTGGTGACACACAATACTTGTTGATAGAAGAGTCAGAGTCCACCAAGTCCCCTGTTCTAGACCAGGGACACTCTGTTTCTCCCTCAAGCTCAGCAGCTCCCCCTCCTGCAGCATCCGGAAACTAAAAATGGAGACCACTCACCGTACTTCCCTTTCATTCATTCAGCCGTCAAGCAGAGATTTAGTGCTTACCTGTGTATGTCAGGGACTGGGCCACGGAGCGGGAAACCAAATATTTACAAAGGCCTATTATGGAGAATTTTACAAACATACACAAGTGTGGGTGTATTTGAAACATATACAGGTATACTCTATAGGCACAAGCCTATGAAATACATTTTTATTGTGGTATATTGCGAGTTGTGTTCGTTTCTGCTGTACAATGTATATCTGTGTGTGTCTATTCCCTGCTTAAGAAGCGTCAACCCATGTTTGCACATTCACGTGACACTGCTGTCCTTCCATCTCCATATTATTTTGTCACATTGTTTGTAAATTTACATAATGTTTTACAAAATAAGGACTCTTTTAAATATATGTAACCACAATGCTATTATCACTTTCCCCAAATATGCATTTTTCCTTGACATATTAAAATACCGAGGAGTCAAATTTTTATAAAACAGAGGTCTAACCATCAGGGAATTTATAGGCTAGTGGAACAGATAGACAAAGAAATCAGTGATTATCTGGAGTAGCCTGGCATCCCATGCTGACAGAATTCTACTGACCTAAGCATTCTGTGTGTGGCAGAGAGAGGTAGAAAGATAATGACACATGGAGGTTGGAAGGGAAACGAGGGAAAGCAGTTGAAATATAACAATTTAAATACTCAGAGGTGTTTCTCCTGCTTCCTTCCCCCATGAGCACACGAGTGACGTAAGTGTGCTTGGAGATGGAACCCATGTTTTCTTCAATCAGATTCATTTCCTAACTGCCTTTCAGAGAGTGAACATGTCACCACCCTGAATGTAAATTTAGAGTTTAAGGATACATTTTCTTTAAATAACCATTACCTCAACTTAACAGGAGTGAAAGCTTCTGTAGGGTGCAGGGAGTGGAACTTATCTTTCTCACCACAGCAGTGTGCAGTCACCAGCCCACAGAAATCTCCTTATGCTACAGGTCCAAGAGTTAAGTTAAAACCTCAGACCTGCAGCTCTTCTGGTTTTTCTGTTTCATTCACTTGTTTCCTCTACTGTTGTGGATCCAGGTTCAGTAAGAAGAACAAGGACAGCATAAATCCTTACGTCTACCTGCCTTTTGGAACTGGACCCCGAAACTGCCTTGGCATGAGGTTTGCCATCATGAACATAAAACTTGCTCTCATCAGAATCCTGCAGAACTTCTCCTTCAAACCTTGTAAAGAAACACAGGTCAGCAATTCACTTTCTGCATTAATAACGTTTTATTGGGAGTTGTTTTTTAACTGATGCTGCTGCTGCTGCTGCTGCTAAGTCGCTTCAGTCGTGTCCGACTCTGTGCGACCCCATAGACGGCAGCCCAGGCTCCCCCGTCCCTGGGATTCTCCAGGCAAGAACATTGGAGTGGGTTGCCATTTCCTTCTCCATTTTTAACTGATGGATCTCTATATATCTAGGTATGTTATCAATTCAAAGGATAACTTATTCTATCAGCCAGAGAATCTCTTTGGAATCACCTGAAACCTTTACTTGTCAATCATCCTTGGAGGGCTAAGTCAGCAGCTTCATAAAGACCCAACTATAAAAGGTTGTCTGGAGTCAATGCAGTTAGTGTGGCAGGACTGCACACCATGCATTGAATGGAAGAAAGGTTTTAAATTTGGTTTCAAATTCACTGGAAGGAGTGTGTGCACAATCATGAGAGCAGTGACTTTTCATCATGACTTTTCAATGATGCTCTTCCCCACCAGAACTTAGAGAGGCTCTTCTGACAGCGGGTCTCAGCCACTGCTTGTATAGTAAAATTGATGGAAAAATTTTGCCATAATGCCTAACAATCTGGTACATTTTAAATACTCGGTATTTTTACTTAAAATTTAAATCAATAAAGAACACAGGCCAACCTGACTTTGTATCAAGCCTGGTACAGAATAGGTGCTCAAATAGGTACTTTGTGGAATGAATGAGGGATGAATGTTATCACTATCCCTCTTGACACAGCTCTGAATAAATATAAAGAATCAAAGATAGGCAGGCAAAATTGAATGAAGGTGGTCAAAAAGTGCAAACTTTCAGTTATAAATGAGTACTAGGGCTGTCCTCGGAGAAGACGATGGCACCCCACTCCAGTACTCTTACCTGGAAAATCCCATGGACGGAGGAGCCTGGTGGGCTGCAGTCTATGGGGTCGTGAAGAGTCAGACACGACTGAGCGACTTCACTTGCATTTTTCACTTTCATGCACTGGAGAAGGAAATGGCAACCCACTCCAGTGTTCTTGCCTGGAGAATCCCAGGGACGGCAGAGCCTGGTGGGCTGCCGTCTATGGGGTCGCACAGAGTCGGACATGACTTACACGACTTAGCAGCAGCAGCAGCAGCAGCAGGGCTGTCATGCAAAGCACAGTGACTGTTGTTACCATTTCTGTATGATGTCAGTGAGTGCACCCTAAGACTTCTCTCACAGGGGAAACAATATGTATTTCTTTTTCTTTTCTTCCTATATGAGATGATGAGTGTTAACAAAACTTACCATGGTAATAACTTTATGACCTCTATAAATAAATCATTATGCTGTATACCTTAAATATAGGCACTGCTATAAATCAATTATGTCTCCATAAAAGTGGAAGTTAAATTCTGATAGGACATGATAAGGGAATACTGTGAGCAACTTTCTTCCCACATATTTTATAAATATGTTAAATAAACCGACTCTCTCGAAGACGTAAACTATTAAAATTCATTTAAGGAAATACAGACAGCTTAGCTGTCCCCTTATCTACCCTTGTATCTACTAAACATATTGAACTGGTAGTTTAAAAAAATCCAATATATATCATGCTAAAAGCTTTGTTGTTGTTGTTTTTGTCGCTAAGTCATGCCCGACATTTGTAAAGCAGTATCTTGTCTACTTTGCTTTTTTTGTTTGTTTGTTAGCGGGGCTTCATTAATCGGTTCTCATGTGCTTGTTTAACTGTTGCAGATCCCCCTGAAATTATACACTCAAGGACTTACGCAGCCGGAACAACCTGTTATTCTAAAGGTTGTGCCCAGAGGCCTGGGACCACAGGTGGAGCCTGACTTTCTCTAAGGATTTGCACTTCGGTTTTGAAGGAAGCTGTATCTCAGAACACCAGAGACGTGGTCTACTTTGATAAAGCCAATAAATGAAGATGGGCTTCACCTACTGCACTTGCTGGTGAGTAGGGTTCTGCATAATCATTTAGCTTTCTTGCTGCCTACCTGGATTATTAGATACTACGTGCCATACAAAGGAGGTGATTAGTAAGTGCCAGATACTCAACTTCACAGGTTCTCATAGGGCACTCTCCATCCACCCCAGTTAGTACTGTCTACTCCTCCTGAGCACTGATCAGAATGAAGATCTCTCAACAATCTTATCAACAGACTTTAATGAAAATAAGAATTAAAATGGGGATGGGAATGATATTTCTATCACAAATTTTATCTTGAATATGCTAAATAAAACATATTGAGCAAGACAATAAACATCTGCTTACAAGAGTATTACCTGATGCCTTTGTGCATGTTAGGGTGGAGGTGTACAACCCAGTCTGGGGATGCAGTGACCAAATACTTTTTGACTATCACAGTTGCTGGTGGGTGGGGCCATTTTCAAAACTCCACCTTAACATATTAAATAGGTAAGAGTTAATTGACTATGACTTTGCCCAGTGTTTAGAAATCTACCTTTTAAATCTACCCTTTTAGTTTAAATCTACCTTTTTTTGGAGCCCATATTTTCCATATCTCTTTGTATTCCACCCTCAACTCACAGCCATCTTAACACAGTAAACATGGAATAAAAGATGGTTGACTGGGGAGAAAGGCTACACACACTGGTCAGTTTCAGTGGGGTCAGAAGCTGCACATGGCTTTTCCTTTCCCTTTCCTGCCCCTTCCCTCCCCTCTCCTTCCCCTGCCTGCCATCTCTTCCTTTTCCTGCCCCTTCCCTCCCCTCTCCTTCCCCTGCCTGCTGTCTCTTCCTGGACAATCCAGTCCTAAACCCGAAGGTGGGCCACAGAAGGTGGGCAGCCTCACACGTCAGGGTGGGGCCAGAGAAGGAGGACAGTGGCTCTAAGTCAGAGACCGAGTAGGGAGGGGAGGGTGTCCACAGGGATGGCAGCCGGGCACAGGTGAGGGAACCCAAAATGCTCACTTGTGGGGGTGGCCCATAGGGTGAGGGGGCATTGTCAGTGGAAAGGGATGGATCATGGATTGGGGTCATACAGGAGAATTGATCAAGTGGTAAATATGAGAGGTGGTGGAGGCCAACATTCTCACTGTTGGAGAAGGAGTCCCTGGTTCAGGGATGGAGAAGCTAGAAGAAACCCTGTTGGTCAGGGATTGAAACTGAATTATCAGGTAAATACATGCTTTTCCATTCAGATAGATGACAGATAGATACACATAGAGACAAATAGGTATGTGTTTATGTTTGTGTAGCTATGAAACACATAATACCTACTGCTTTTCGTTACTGTGTGTTAGAAACAGAGACACCTTCTTAGCCACAAGCACACCTTGTGCCCAGACCTTGGATTATAAATATCATTTTCCACTGAAATGGACCAGGGATCCTTAGAGAAAAGGCTGATTCCAGGGTTGGGAAAGTATGTGATGACGATGGACCATCTTGGGCTAGAAAGCAGGGAAATGTAAACATTGAGGGGAACATGTTGAAAGGACACTGGGCCAAGCTGAGGGGGCTGTGTATGTACATGTGTATATGTATGTATGTATATATTGCAATTACTTCATGAGGAAACGCATAGCTTCAAAGTACTGCTGCTCCAAATGCCCACTAATTATAGAGGGAAAGGGGAGCATCAGAGCAGAGAAACCTGGCAGACACCCCTTTCATCAAGGGATCAGATAGCAGCATCAGGAATGGGATAAATTGCTGGCGCTTCACCTGATGGGACACAGTGAGAAGAACTCACTTCACCTGTGTGATAATCCTGCCAAGGAGGCAGGAAATCTGAAGAGTCAGACAAACCCAAGTGGGGGAGCATTCTCCTCCTGGTTTGTAACTGGTTTGGAATCTTTGAAAGAGGCAACATCATGAAAACCAGAGATGGACTGAACATGTAGCAGATGAAGGAGACTTCAAAGAGGTGACATCCTAATGTAGCTCAGGAGCTGGGTCCTTCTGCTACAAGGACATGGTTGGGCAGGTGGGGGTCTGGGGGCTCTGAGGTTAGCTGGTAGTGATGTGCATTAACCTCCTGACTTGGAGGTCGTATTGTGGTCACATAGGAGATGTTGTTGTTTGTGGGTGATACGGGGGTGTGAATTATCAGGTTGGCAATTTACTCTGAGATGAATAAGAAAAACAGATCTTTCAACAGACTCTTCCATAAGTTTGTGATTACTTGTTGAGGCTGGTGGTCCCAAGGGCACCTTTTGGCTTATATAGCTCTCCCCATCCCTCACCTTGGTCTTCTTTGTCTTACTTTATTATAAGGAGGCAGCACCACACTCTAACTGAGAGATGGGTACCTCTGAAGCTGGAGCTCCCAAGGTTAAAATCCCAGCACTGTCCAGGACTGAGTCTAGACTCATCAGCGGCTTTGGGCAAATGTGGTCTTTGCATTGCTTAGACCACAAAGTTTGGGCTGAATTTCAACACCTCGATGCCCCTTGGCTGAATGGCACTGTACACACATTAGCTTGGACTCGGTCACTGTCTTAGGTTGGGTTCCTTAAAAGCAGAACCTGATATGGGGGTTCTGGCACAAATACTGAGAGAGTGATCTCAAGTAAAGGGATGCAGGGACCTGAGTGGGGCAGAAGGGAAAGCTGAGTTGAAGATGTGGTTTCTGTGGAGCCCAATCCCACAGGGAACCTGAGACAGATTTGTAATCCGAGTGGATCCCAGTTGGGAGCAGAACCAGCCTTCTGCACCCCATCATATAGACTGGCCCTCCTACCTCCCAGGATGTACAAACTCCCAGGTGAATAAGCTTTAGTTTGGCCCAGGGAGATCATCCAGAGTTTGGGTGGCCTGTAATGAGCAGCATCCAGTACTCCCAGTGACTCAGGGTGGGAATGAGTGACTCAGCCCAGGAAAAGGAATCTGGTAACTGCCTGGAAGTCCTGACTGAATCTTATAAATACGCTGTGTCTGTAAGAAGGGAATGTGCTCTTCTTACTCCTGGTTGTTCCTTTGGGATTTTATCTTTTCCTTACCAACAGTGGACTCAAGTTTGGGACCTTTTTAGAAACAATTGCTCCCCCAAGCCAGGAGGAGGAGAGTGTGAAGGATTTCAACCCAGGGGGGCTTTGGCACCTATAGGGTTGGCGAACGTGGGGCTGGAGGTCCCACTCAGGGCCCTGAACTCACACAGCAGGACAGACACCCCTAACCCCAATTAGAATCCAGGAAATAATGTCCTAAACATTTTTGATTCAGTACCTCCATACACAGCAGGTGGTAAAATGAGCTATTTAAACACAACCAATAAGGAGTGAAAAAATGAGTTCACACTCAGCAAACTCCTAATAATTTTAAATATTTTTCACTGTAATTTGCTGACAAAAGATACATTCGATAGTATGTGTTTACTCTAGAAGTCTTGATACTAGTTAACTGTTTATGAACTCATATGAGTGCACATTTCTAGAGGGTCTGCTAAGGGTCGGGTATCTGATGGGTGAAGTCACATGTTCTCTTTAGTCAAAGCTACCAGGAGGCCAACTTGGAGATCCAGGACCCAAGCACTTCAGGTCATGGATCAGGACTTGTTTGGTATGCACTCCTTTAGGAGGAAAACTGTTAACTCTCATTATATAGTTTAGGCAACTGAGGCTGAGAAGGTTTAAATAACTCACCCAGGGCCTTCATATCAGTCATGTTCTGTGGATCCCTACTAGCCAACTGTCTATATAGCAGAGAGCATAGGTGTCCCTGGAGCACATAGAAGGTTCAGGGGCCTCCTGAAGCAGGATCCCTCCACACTCTTCCCTCTCCTTGCTCTCCCTCTATCTCTGGCAATCAAACCAGTCGATCCTAAAGGAAATCAACCCTGAATATTCATTGGAAGGACTGATGCTAAAGCTGAAGCTCCAATACTTTGGCCACCTGATGCAAAGAGCCACACATTGGAATAGACCCTGATGTTGGCAAAGATTAAAGGCAGGAGGAAAATGGGATGACAGAGGATGAGATGGTTGGATGGCATCACCGACTCAATGGACATGATTTTGAGCAAACTCTAGGAAATGGCGAAGGACAGGGGAGCCTGGTGTGCTGCAGTCCATGGGGTTGCAAAGAGTTGGACATGACTGAGCAATGGAACAACAACAATCTCTGGCAAATTCTTATAGATTCTTAACCATTTGGATTTTTTATTTTAGTTACAGAAAATCAAAGTTTCAGAAATCTTATTGCACCACAAGCACTACGATGGTTATAAATAAAAAAGGTAAAAAGCAAGTGTTGGTGAGAATGTGTACAAATTGGGTGGCTCAGTCATGCTGGTGGGATTGTAAAGTAGTACAACCATCAGGGAAAATGTTTGGCAGCTCCTCTGCAAGGTTGGCATAGAATTACCACATGACTCAAGAATTGCACTCTTGGATAGATGTCTAAGAGAACGGAAAACAGTTTCTCAAATACATGTATCTTCATATCCATTGCAGTGCTATTCCCCAAAGCAAAAGGGTGGGAACAAAATCAGTGGATGAATGGATAAACAAATTGTTGTGTGTCCATACAGGACTTATTTTTAAGGCACAACAAAAAAAGGTTTTCTTTTTTTTTAAATTGGGGTGTAGTTGCTTTACAATGCTGTGTTAGTTTCCGCTGTAGAGTGAAGTGAGCTAGCTACATGTATACATATATCCCCTCCCTCTTGGGCCTCCCTCCCCACCCCCAATCCCGCCCATCAAGGTGACCACAGAGCACCGAGCTGAGCTCCCTGTGCTGAACATAATGTGACAAAGAAACTAGATCCTGATTTTAAAGAATAAAAGGGTTGAACAAAAAAGGTTGACAACAAAAAAAAAAAGAAAGAAAAAATTGTGACACATAAAATTCCTTTTGAACATTTGGGCCACCCTCTCCCTTTAGGGTACCTTGTGAACATGCATTAACCAGCCCTCTTAGAAGACATCAGAATGCCTGCTTCATGTCAAGAGCACTTTTCCCTGGTGCCAGCAAGATGACTCCTTAGAGACAGCAATCCCTTTAATCTTCTAAGGGTGCAGATCTGGGTTGCATAAACTGTCGATATGTCATTTGATATACAACTTTTTCACTCAAAAACTTACCTAACTTTGCTTTGACCTCAAATGTTCGGAACAGTCCTCAGAGCTTTCTGAAAGATTGTCTCTTGGGTTATAATCCTCAGATTGGCTCAAAGAAAGTGTTCTGTTTCTTTCTTAGATGGACTGTTAATTTTTTCATCCATAAATAGGATAGTATTCAGCCATTGAAAGAGTGAAGTACTGAATGCATGGTGCAAGAGGAATGAACCTTGAAAACCTAAATGAAAGAATCCAGACACAAAAGGCCACATATTACCTGAATCCATTTATATGAAACATCAGAAATAGACAAATCTATGAAGAGAGAACTTACATTGGTGGTTATCAGGGCCTGGGGCGAGGAGAGAGTGGGGAGAAAGTGTTTGATGGGGACAAATTTTATTTTGGTACAAGGGAAATGTTTTGGAACAAGATAGAACTGTTGGTAGCACAACTTTGTGAATGTGGTAAGTGACACTGAATTGTTCCCTTTAAAATGATTGATTTTGTGTCATATGAATTTTACCTCAACTAAAATGTTCAAATCCCAGTGATGTACCCTAACAAGTATAAGATAGGTCACGATGGTGCCTGCAAAGCCCAGTGGCTTTTTCCAGAGGCCCTGCACACTGGCCAGCCCCCTGTTGACCAGACCAGGGTGAAACCTTGACCTTATAAGACGAGGGACCCTAGTTGGATCTGGGATTCAATCATTTCCTTATTATTAATAGCAGTAAAAAGTTGGCTTGATTTAGACCCTGTGTTTTGCAACTAAGAAATAAGAAGCACACTCAACAATGATGACGATGGATAATATCAGCCATTCTCACAGCCTGAAATGCCCTCTCTCCTGTTCTCCCTCTGGCCAAATGCATGACGAGATGGGTCAAGACAAGTTGAAGAAGCCACTCTTAGCCAGATGAAGAAGAGTCTTGAGATTCTACCCTGAGGCACTAAGATTTTATCTTGGGGATGATGAAGGTGGTTGTAAGGATTTGAACGACAGAGGAATGTTACAAGATCCATGTATTAGCAGGCTCTGTCGTGGTTTAAGAAGAGAATCACCAGGAGGGAGGTGGGAGGGGGGTCGGGACAGGGGGACACATGCACACTTGTGGCTGGTTCATGTCAATGTATGGCAAAAAAAAAAAAACCAATATTGTAAAGTAATTAGCCTCCAATTATAATAAATAAATTAATTTTTTAGAAAAAGAGAATCACCTGGGTGAGGCCAGCATAGAGTGAAGCAAAACTTGTTAGGTAGTCACTGAAGCAATGAGGAGAGGCCAGTGCTTTGCCTTTCTTCTGCAATGTACCCCAGGACACTTGTTTTTTCCCTTCATCTCACACTTCCTGTTTCATTAATTCCCTTCTATATGATTGTCTGATATTTCCCTCTCTTCTCTGATTCCTCTTTTACTCCTTTTCATCACTTTCTGCTCTTCTGGAAACCCAAATGATTCTGATAGTAACATGTTTGAACCATCTGCAACATCCCCTAATATCTGACACCAAAAGTTCAGTGAATACCCAACATAGTCATGGGTAGAAGGAAGTACATATCATCTTTGTGGTCACAACTGGCTTTGCAGCATTTGGAACAAGAGTGGGAACGTGATGGGAAGTGTGGAAGGAAATATTTATCCCACAGGAAGATGACACAACCTGCAGAGTTATTTCAGAAGGCCCCTTGAATCTAAGCAAACAGGCAGAATTTGGAATCCCAAGTTCTGGCTCTGTGTTCTGGATTCATAGTTTAACTGCTTGGGCAGGACTCTTCTCCAGCCTGTCAAGTGGGAATTAAATAACCCCAATACTGTTTATGGGAGAAGGCAATGGCACCCCACTCCAGTACTCCTGCCTGGCAAATCCCATGGACGGAGGAGCCTGGTGGGCTGCAGTCCATGGGGTCGCTAGGAGTCAGACACGAAAGAGAAGCTTCACTTTCACTTTTCACTTTCATGCATTGGAGAAGGAAATGGCAACCCACTCCAGTGTTCTTGCCTGGAGAATCCCAGGGATGGGGGAGCCTGGTGGGCTGCCATCTCTGGGGTCACAAAGAGTCGGACACGACTGAAGCGACTTAGCAGCAGCAATACTGTTTATCTCAAAGAGTTTTCACAAGGATCAGTTAAGAGAGACATGAAGGAACTTTATATGGTGTGGTTGAGATGATGTTTAGTTGCTAAAATGTGTCCAATTCTTTGCAACCGCATGGACTATATGCTGCCAGGCTCCTCTGTCCATAGAATTTCCCAAGTAAGAATACTGGAAAAGTGAAAGAAAGAAAGTGAAGTCGCTCAGTCGTGTCCAACTCCTTGGGACCCAATGGTCTGTAGCCTACCAGGCTCCTAAGTCCATGGGATTTTCCAGGCAAGAATACTGGAGTGGGTTGCTATTTCCTTCTCCAGGGGATCTTCCCAACCCAGGGATCAAACCCAGGTCTCCAGCATTGCAGATAGACGCTTTACCCTCTGAGCCACCAGGGAAACCCAAGAATACTGAAGTGGGTTTCTATTTCCTTCTGCAGAGGATCTTCCTGGCCCCAGGGGAAGATCTCCTGCCAGGCAGATTCTTTACTACTGAGTCACCAGGGAAGCCCTTGGTAGAGATGTTAGCAGTTAGTTTATCAGAAAAGAGATTCTGGGATAGAGTAGAGAGTGAGCAAACGCTAAGGAAGTCCTCCTCCTCCTCTTTGCTGTAAAGTCTATAAAAGTGCCTCTGCTTCTGGGAGGGGGAGGGGATTTCTCTATGGGGCAATGTGTGTGGGTCTGAAAAAGCATTCTCCTACTTCAACCCAGCCATCTTGTCTCTGGTTTGGGTGCCTACCCTCTCAAAAGATCCAGGCTTTAGTGATAGTCCCACCCCCTCTACCCCCCAACACCCCACCTCCTCCCCTCCCCCAACACACACACACACGCACTATATTCCTGGGCGAGGCTGAGCCTGGTTGAAGTTAACACCTTGGGCTCTAAAGCTAGATGATCTAAATTTGAATCCCAACTGCTTGAGTAGTTAGGGATGCATACTTGAGTGGTCACTTCACCTTTATGTGTCCCTTCTTGCTAATTTGTAGAAGAGGGGTCATAACAACACTTAGCTCATAGGGTTATGGGGTAAATTGAATATCTTAATGCAGGCCAAGTGCTCAGAACAGGAATTATTAGCTTTCCTTGCCTGAGGATAGGTCTCTCGGGGAGCAGGGGTGGGGGGCAGCAGTAGGTGGTATGCCCCTGTCTCTGCAATCTCAGTTGAGAAACTGAAGGAAAGCAGGTCTATATAGTCCTTGCCGCCCCTCCATGTCCTCAGCCTGCCTTTTCTCTGTGGAAAAACTTTAGCTAAAGAATAAGCTTAAAAAAAAAAAAAAAGAATAAGCTTAATCAGAGAACTGAGAAAATGCAGAAACAAAGGAAATCAGTGAAAGGAAACCAAATAATAATAGTGTGGTTATTATGCATTGTCTTTTCATACTGTTCATGGGGTTCTCAAGGCAAGGACACTGAAGTGGTTTGCC
>NW_011494795.1:4809-5287 GCF_000754665.1 Bison bison bison | reverse complement strand
ATTTCAAACCCTGAAAGATGATGCTGTGAAAGTGCTGCACTCAATATGCCAGCAAATTTGGAAAACTCAACAGTGGCCACAGAACTGGAAAAGATTACTTTTCATTCCAATCCCAAAGAAAGGCAATGTCAAAAAATGGTCAAACTGCTACACACACTAGCCCTTATCTCACACACTAGCAAAGCAATGTTCAAAATTCCCCAAGCCAGGCTTCAACAGTACATGAACCATGAACTTCCA
Organism: Bison bison bison; assembly: GCF_000754665.1. Classification (NCBI taxonomy): domain Eukaryota; kingdom Metazoa; phylum Chordata; class Mammalia; order Artiodactyla; family Bovidae; genus Bison; species Bison bison. The sequence continues at coordinate 5,047 of NW_011494795.1, read as the reverse complement.
AATGTTCAAGCTGGATTTAGGAAAAGCAGAGGAATCAGAGATCAAATTGCCAACATCCACTGGATCATCGAAAAAGCAAGAGAGTTCCAGAAAAATGTCTACTTTTGCTTTATTGACTACACCAAAGCCTTAGACTGTGTGGATCACAACAAAGTTGTGGAAAATTCTGAAAGAGATGGAATACCAGACCACCTGACCTGCCTCCTGAGAAATCTGTATGCAGGTCAAGAAGCAACAG
>NW_011494795.1:3727-4688 GCF_000754665.1 Bison bison bison | reverse complement strand
CAACATTCAGGAGGAGGAGCCAAGATGGCGGAGGAGTAGGACGGGAGACACTTCTCCCCACAAATCATCAAAAGAGCATTTAAACGTCGAGTAAATTCCACAAAACAACTTCTGAATGCCGGCAGAGGACATCAGGCACCCAGAAAAGCAACCCAACTCTTCGAAAGGAGGTAGGAAAAAATATTAAAAACAAAAAAATAGAGACAAAAGAGGGAGGGACGGAGTTCCGTCCTGGGAAGGGAATCTTAAAAAGAGAGAAGTTTCCAAACACCAGGAAACCTTCTCACTGCCGAATCTGTGCCGAGCTTTGGAAGCACAGAGGGCAACATAACAGGGAGAAAAAATAAATAAACAATTAAAACTCGCAGATTGCGAGCCCTATGGTAACTCCCCCAGCGGAGAAGCAGCGCAGACGCCTGCATCCGCCATGTGCAAGCCGGGGCTGGGCAGGGAGGCGCGGCGTGGGCTGCATCGCTGAAACAATCTGGCCTGAATATCCTGAGCGCTATCTGAGCGAAATAATTTGGGCTAGCAAACCAGACTGTGGGATATCTACCACGCGAAAAGCCAGCCCTAACCTAAGACCGCCAGGCCCGCGCACGGAACAAAGGACTGAACAGAGATAGCCGGCTGCAGATCTTCCCCCTCCGGTGACAGGCAGCCAGAGCCGGAAGGGGGCAATCGCAGCCCCAGAGAGACATTATCTATAAAACTGTAGGCAGGCTTCTTTGCTAACTAAAACTTCTTGGGGGTCTGGACGGTCAACATCTGCCTGAGAAGGTGCGCCAGTTTTACACCCAGATAACCGAGTGGCAGGGAGGCGATAAGTCGCAGCATTGGCGCTCGCCAAACACATCATCACCTGAGCTGCTCAGACCTGGGAAGAGCACAAAACGCAGGCCCAACTGAGTCTGCGCCTCTGAGGACTACCCGAGTGCCTGAACCTGAGCGGCTTGGACCT
>NW_011494795.1:3238-3627 GCF_000754665.1 Bison bison bison | reverse complement strand
CAACAGTGGCCACAGAACTGGAAAAGATTACTTTTCATTCCAATCCCAAAGAAAGGCAATGTCAAAAAATGGTCAAACTGCTACACACACTAGCCCTTATCTCACACACTAGCAAAGCAATGTTCAAAATTCCCCAAGCCAGGCTTCAACAGTACATGAACCATGAACTTCCAAATGTTCAAGCTGGATTTAGGAAAAGCAGAGGAATCAGAGATCAAATTGCCAACATCCACTGGATCATCGAAAAAGCAAGAGAGTTCCAGAAAAATGTCTACTTTTGCTTTATTGACTACACCAAAGCCTTAGACTGTGTGGATCACAACAAAGTTGTGGAAAAATTCTGAAAGAGATGGAATACCAGACCACCTGACCTGCCTCCTGAGAAATCT
>NW_011494795.1:0-423 GCF_000754665.1 Bison bison bison | reverse complement strand
GGACACCCCAAACTCAGCAATTTAAACAAGATGAAGAGACAGAGGAATACTCAGCAGATAAAGGAACAGGATAAATGCCCACCAAACCAAACAAAAGAGGAAGAGATAGGGAATCTACCTGATAAAGAATTCCGAATAATGATAGTGAAATTGATCCAAAATCTTGAAACTAAAATGGAATCACAGATAAATAGCCTGGAGACAAGGATTGAGAAGATGCAAAAAAGGTTCAACAAGGAACTAGAAGAAATAAAAAAGAGTCAATATATAATGAATAATGCAATAAGTGAAATTAAAAACACTCTGGAGGCAACAAATAGTAGAATAACAGAGGCAGAAGACAGGATTAGTGAATTAGAAGATAGAATTGTAGAAATAAATGAATCAGAGAGGATAAAAGAAAAACGAATTAAAAGAAATGAG
>NW_011494794.1:2379465-2400225 GCF_000754665.1 Bison bison bison | reverse complement strand
AGGAAAAACATAAATACAGTATACTAACGCATGTATATGGAATTTAGAAAGATGGTAACGATAACCCTGTATACGAGACAGCAAAAGAGACACTGATGTATAGAACAGTCTTATGGACTCTGTGGGAGAGGGTGGGAAGATTTGGGAGAATGTCATTGAAACATGTGAAATGTCATGTATGAAACGAGATGCCAGTCCAGGTTCAGTGCACGATGCTGGATGCTTGGGGCCGGTGCGCTGGGAAGGCCCAGGGGGATGGTATGGGGAGGTTGGGAGGGAGGAGGGTTCAGGATGGGGAGCATGTGATTTTTTAAAAAAAAAAAACAAAAAAAAACATGGCATTCTCTAGTTTTCCATCTTCTAGCCATTTTCTGAAATATTGAAACCAGTCCCTTTCTATTTAATTGTAGCTTCTTTAGAATAGCAACCACCACTGATTCCTTGCCTAATTCAAGCGGATGAATGTAAAAATAACACAGTTCTCCGAGAGAGTCAGCTTACCTACAGTGCATGGCACCCTGTCATATCACTCTGTGCTTTGCTTCTTTCTCTCAGTTCTTTTCACCGTGCCCACAGGGCTCCTCAGAAGACCCAAGAGTGTGCTAAACACTCAAATAGGATAAGAAAAACAGGAAGGAGCAAGGTGCCCGGGGACCTTTGTACCAAAATACAGTACTCATTGGTCAGTGCCCTCTGGCTGTGTGGGAGGAGGGAACAGACCATTCAACCATGGAAGGTATATAGCAACTAACCTTGCGCCTGGTGCAACTAACCGACAGCAGGGAAAAGGCCATGCAAGCACAGAGCTGCGAGGGGAGACTATCCACCCAGGACTCCTTTACTTTACAGATAAGAAAACCTGCAGTTGAGACATAAATTTATTTATAATTTAAAAAGAACTGGAAACATGATCCATGAGATAGTCTATGTAGTTTGTTTTAAACTATTTCAGAACACTTTTGTGGAGGATTATGGCAAAAATTAGAATACAGACAGTCAAAAATAGAAAGGATCTGACAGATAGATAGCTCATTCATCTTGCTTTCCAGATAAAACCCAGGCTCAGGGGGTGAAAGCCTCTGTCCATGAACTGCAGCTAGGCAGTTCAGGAGACACACCAATCTTGTCACTACACACTGCTCTTTCTTAATTACCTGGAATGTGTTTGTTTGCTTTTTATAGTTTTCCAGGCTCGGTCTTGCTGCTTCTCTATGCTTGCAAGTTTTCCTCTTTCTCTTTGCCTGTATTTCATATGATGTACTGAATGTGGCAAGTGAATTATTACAGTTATCTGTGTACTTTATAGAGCTTCCCTGGTGACTCAGATGGTAAAGCGTTGGCTTGGGTTAAAATGGGAAACTTCACACTATCGTAAGAAACTCTTAAGAGCGGCAGCAGTTCAATCTGGTTCACATAATAATAGTAATAAAGAAGAAATTGAACATTTTTTTCCCCTCACAGTGAGCTAAAAGCAATTTACAGATTTCTTATTAATCCTCCCTGAGGAGCTACTGCCATTTTGCTTACTGGAACTCAACCACAGAGCTCATGAGGCTGAGTGTGTACAGGAATGGTGTGCACCAGGCTGAGAATCAGAAGATTTTATTTCAAGGGGTCTTGGTGGCACTTCCTTGCTATTTGTTCTGGTTGAACCACAGAATCTCTCTGCATCTCAGTTTACTCATCATTGACATGGGAAGAGTTGAATGAATTGATCTCAAGATGCCTCCATGGACGAAATCAAAGTGATTTCACAGAGATCTGAGTCTGCAACTTACATGTTCTCCCTCTTAATTAATGTTATTGCTTAGTTGCTAAGTTGGGCCCAACACTTTTGTGACCCCATGGACTGTAGGCTGCCAGGCTCCTCTGTCCATGGGGTTTCCCAGGTAAGATTACTGGAGTAGGCTGCCATTTCCTTCTCCAGGGGATCTTCCTGACCCAGGGATGGAACCCAAGTCTCCTGAATTGGCAGTTGGATTCTTCACTGCTGAGCCATCATTCACTGAGGTTCTATAATTTAATTTTTCTAGATCTTTCCTGTTTATAAATTTTCTTTTTCTTCTCTTTTTCTGAAGAGGAACCAGAAAGACAGTAATGCCTTTCTATGACAGGACAGACATGTTTCTATGTTGGTTTACAAATAAGGGTGGAGAGAATGAAGCAGGAAATGGATAATTACCTTATTTATTCCTGGTGGAATCCTGGTAGTTGTTCAGGACATTTTAATTTCTTTTATGACTTAATGTCACTCCTTCCCCCTTATTTGAAGCATCTCACCTCCTTTCTTAGACTGAAATCATGCATCTTGAGTTCTTTCAGTAGTTTTTCTTCTGCTCTTAATTCATCTTTTCTTTATTCCCCATCCCAATATTAGAGGAAGAAGAGTGCCTTTGTCATCCAAAGTGACCCTCTATTGTGGCCTTAATCCAGTGCCCAGTTCTTATAAGTCGATGGTTCCCTCACCTGAAAATATATTAAAATTACCTGGGAGAACTAATTAATAATAGATGAGCCTGTCCTATCCAAAAACAATTTAATCAGAATCTCTGCAGATCAGGACCAGACATTAGCATTATTTTAAGGGTCCTAGGTGAGCCTAGTATTCAGAAAGGGTTGATAACCAAGGCTCTGAGGCCTTAGAATATTAATTAATCTTTGTTTATTCTTCAACTTTAATCCATTTTACTGGCTCCTTCTCATCAATCCACAAATGGGCTCAGCCTTCTGTTATCTTAATAAAACACCTTCCCTTGTCCCTCAAGCTTACTATTCCCTGCATTGTCTTCCCTCCTAGTTTTCCCTCTCTACAGTTCCACTCCGGGGCAGCCCTGATGTGACTTTCTCTGGGATTACCACATGTCTTCATCCTCCCCAGGCTCTCTGCAGGATGACATTCCCCATCATCACAGCCTCTGTGAAATTCTCTCTCCCGTCGGCTTCTGGAAATCCACATACTCTTGGCTTCTTTCCCCAGGCCCCCAAAGATTCCTATTGTTAGGTAGTTAGAATGGGAAAAAGGAGTCCAAAACGGTGGTGGCTAAAAGACAAAGAAGGGGAAAGCCTGAGAAAATAGAACAAAGGAAGGTCCAAGGACTGGAGTAAGCACCTCAGGTAAAACAAGCAGTCCTCCTGGCTAGCCCTATTTACATAGGGCAGACATAGGGGGAGGAGAAAAAACATATAAAAAGAGGAACCAAAATTGAGCCACAGGCTTCTCTTCTCTTCGTGTGTTTTGGGTCAGCCCACCCTCACTCCTCAAGGGTGTATTATCCTTTGTTTTTCCTAATAAAACTGAGCTATAACACTGGTCCGTCTGTCACTTCAAATTTTTGCTTCAGCAAGACAGAACTGAGGCAATTACACACACCCCCAACATATATGGTGCTGTGACTCAGATTTAACCTGGTTCAAACAACCTCAGCTCAGCCCCCGTGAGGTGAGGCCAAACACAGCAGAAGCCCAACTTGGTGAAAGCTCCCATGGTAGAAGCTGAGTGTGAATAAAACCCAGCACAGTGGAAGTGACAAGAAGCCCAGCGTGCTGGAAACCAGAATGGCAAAAACAAACTTGGGAGAAAGCTCACGTGACTGGGAGAAAGCTCACGTGACTCATTCTCAGATTCCAGAAGACCTCTGGTTGGGGTAGGAAGTCCTCGCCCCTATGACTGAAAGGACATATGGATAACAAAATCTTAATTCCTTTACAGTCTCTCATTTCTTGTTTCCTCTAACCCCCCATGAACAGGCGAGTAGCAGTGGGTGCAATTGAGGGACTTTGGCAGGAGCTACTTAGTAGCTGTTGCCCAAGCAGGGGGTTCTTCTGACCTGTCTTCTTTGTGCCAAGGATCAGGCCAAGGAAAACTGTGAGCACAGGTCAGGTATTTAGCAGGTTTTCTGGCAGGTTATAATGGGGATTCCTTGGCTTGTTTTTCTTACTGCTTTCTCCTTCTGTCCTTCAGCTCCTCTCTCCCGAGGCTTGAGCCCAGCCAAAACCCGTGATGCCTGGTTTCAGGACATAATGGAGCTCAGGTTCTTGATGTCTCATTGAAAAAAATTCAGTGAGAGAGGTGGATTTGTTCGGATTCAGAGAGAAGCACACTCCAAGAGTGTGGGCCATCACAGAGGGGAGTGGCCATGGAATGTGATGTGATTATTTAGGGGCTGGGTGATTTCATATGCTAATGAGCTGGAGGATCATTCCAACAACTGGGGGACCACCCACTCGTCAGTCTTTGGACAGTGACTTGGAACTGTTCTGGTGCCTCTGGGTGTGTCGTTTATCTTGCAGATTGAGGAACAAGGTTTAGTTGAATTTGACTTGTCATCTTGGACCCCACTTGATATTAATAGGTTTATGTTATGCCCTTGTGCTATGTCATTCTTTCAAAAGTTGTGCCCTGCCCCCTTCCTTCCTGTTTTATGCTCTTCTCCTGAGCCCTGTCCAGGCCCACAGTGTTACCTCTATAATATTCTGGAGGGACAACCAGAAAATAGCTGGCCCTTGGGAGAGAAATACTATATAATATCCAATCCTTCTCAATATTTAGGCCTCATCTTCCATGTTTCCTACAACCAATGCCACAACAGCATTTCTCAGTGAACCCGATAGGGCAGGTGACAGGCACACAATGCCTGCTAGAAGTCCATTTGTGGGTGGCATCCCTTCAAGGGCAATTGGGCTTCCAGGGATAATGTTTACCACTTTGGGAGTTAGCCCTGCAGGCCGTTTGAGCCCAAACTGTTACCACCCTTCTCCTAAAGTTACAAACATACCCCCAGATCAAATCCCCACTCTGCTTTTATGGAACATCTGGTCTGTTGCCTTGTCTTTAAGCTACTTACTAACTCTTACAACCAGGACCCTGCCCCTTGTAGGCAATATAGCTCCACCCCACTTACTAAAATATTCTTAATGTCCCTAACAGGACCAGATAACCCACTCCTTTGTCATTACTTCTGTTATTACCTAAAGTGGGTCTATGACAATGAAACGTTTACCATTGGAAACACCCTAAACTGCTCTTATGGAAGACTAGGGGAGGAAATCAGTGACTTATATTCCCTCAGAGCAACAAGAGGATAAGGCTTATGGCTGTTTCACCAGGTTCCTAGTCTCAGGGCACAGGCTTGGATTGCTTTGAAAGTGAAAGAAAGTGAATTCGCTCAGTTGTGTCAGACTCTTTGTAACCCCATGGACTGTAGCCTACCAGGTTCCACTGTCCATGGGATTTTCCAGGCAAGATTACAGGAGTGGGTTGCCATTTCCTTCTCCAGGAGATCTTCCCAGCCCAGGGATTGAACCCAGGTATCCCGCATTGAAGGTAGACGCTTTACCGTCTGAGCTACCAGGGAAGTCTAGATTGCTTTACATCATGATATCTATTCCCATCCTGGTGGACAAACCAGCAATTAGTTAAAATTATAACCCCTTAATCCCACCAAGCATTGGTCACACTGGAGACCTTGGGCACTCCCAACTTCAGTCTAGGGGTCCCAGGAGGTCGACCTGCCTCGACATGCCTAGGGATATGGCCCTCAAAAGGTTGTCACGCCTCAACCTGCTTGGGGATTTGCCAGTCCAAGGGTCCTAGGAGGTCGACATGCCTCGACGTGCTGAAGGACCCAATTCTCAGGAGGCCGACATGCCTCGACCTGCCCAGGGATTCAATATCCAGGAGGTTGTCATGACTCAATATGCCTGGGGATCTGCACACTGAACTGAGGACGCCTGGTTCTCAGGTTGCAACAGTACTGGGTAGGATAAGCTTCAGAAAGACTCACCCCTAATGAAGTCCACCCATAAAAATAAAAGGAAGCCTATCAGTTGTGGGACTGTGCCTGGTCTCAGCAATAACTCAGTAGCCCAATGAGAACCCCATTGCCTTTCTGGAAAGGCTAAAAGAGGCTGTCCAAAAGTTTACCAATCTGGACTTAGACTCCTATGAGGGACAGGTGATTTTAAAGAACAAATTCCTGTCCCAATGTGCATCAGACATCAGGATAAAGTTACAACAGGTCCAGCAGCAAGACCCTGCTGCCTCTTTAGATGAGATGGTCCAGACAGCCTCCAATAACAGAGAACAGGAGAGGAAGGCCAAGACCCAGGAAAGGGAGAAAAGGAAAGAGACAAGCCATGCCCAGATGCTGGCCGCCATCCAAGGAAGTCCTATGGTAAACCCCGAGTCTTTAAAGGACAATGCCGGAGGCAAATGCCTAATCTGTAGATAGGTGGGACATTGGGCCAAAGAGTGTTCAAACAGTGACAAGTCTATAAATATCAATTGGAACATTGGGTGGCACTCTCCCTCGGGACCCAAGAGCCTCAAGGTCAAGCACCAAGCCTTCCCTCACTATGGTTCAATAGGACTGACTGAAGTCACCCGCTCCAGTCAGCCCACCTGTCACAGATAACCATCATGGGCCTGGAGCCAAGGTGCAACTAAGTGTGGCAGATAGGTCTGAGAATTTCTTGGTTGACACAGGGGCTTCTTACTCTGTCCTGATCTCCTACTCCCAAATTTGTACCATTTTGGGTGCTACAGGAAAAATAATTAGAAAAGATTCACCCAAGCACTTCTTCATTTCTAGGATGGACAAATGCTTTCCCATCAGTTTTTGGTGGTCCCATAGTATCCAACTCCCATATTGGGATGAGATCTTTCCCTGCCTTTGCAATCTTGCAGCTATTGCAGACATGATAGAAGATGCTTTAAAACTCTCTCTTGGGGGCAAACTATTTTTATCAGCCACCAAGTGAAACAACTCCTGAATCAGAGAGGCCATTTATGGACGTCTGATCAAAGGATCCTCAGATATCAAGTAGTGCTGATGGATAATCCAGGCCTGACTACATCTCCTTGTGAGGTTCTTAACCCAGCTACCCACTTGCCTACACCTGAGGGCTCTCTCCCCTTTCACTCTTGGCTAGAAACTTTGGACCATTGGACAAAACCTGAGAAGGATTGTCAGAAGATCTTTTGACCAGTCCTGAAGGAATCTGGTACACTGATGGAAGCAGCTTTGTCTTGGATGGAAAAAGAAGACCTGGATACGCAGTAGTCTCCAATTCTGAGACCATACAGGCTAAACCTTTACCACCAGGTACTTCAGCCCAATTGGCTGAAATTGGCTGAACTCATAGTCCTGACTCAAGCTCTAGACCTGGGAAAAGGAAAAAGAGTAGCCATTTACACAGACTCCAAGTATGCCTTTCTGGTGCTACATGCACATGCTGCTATTTAGAAAGAAAGAGGCCATTGACCACCCAAGGGCCCCCAATCATATATGGTGATCAAATCCTTAGGCTCTTGGAGGCAATTCATCTGCCACTGAGGTTTCAATCTCCCGTTGTAAAGAACACCAAAAAGGGAGCATGGAAATGGCACGAGGGAACCAAGCAGTGGCAGCTAAGAGAGCAGCATTACAGAATAATCACCTAATAGGGGTTGCCACCTTAGTTCCACAGACTAATTTGCCAGAAACTCCTTCATTTACCGAAGGTGAGACTCTTAAAGCTAAGAGTGAGGGCTTTCAAGAAGATAATAAGGGATGGTTCCAAAAGGAGGAACTCCTTTCTCTGCCTGGGAATCTCCAATGGAAGTTGGTTAACTCCTGACATGCCACCATTCATTTAGGGGAGAAGGCCCACATAGTCCTCAAGAAAAACACTCAGATCCTACTGGATCTCAAAGAATGAGCTGGAAAGTTCTCAGGGTAGCTGCAGTCTGTCTTTGGGGGATCTTTCTCCTGGCTATGGGCAATTTGGAGTTGGCTAATGCCCCTACTAATCCCTGTTATCACCATATTGATGCTGCTTATGATTGCTCCAGGTATTATCAATTGTCTAACCTATTTTGTCTCTGCCCAGGTCAACAAGCTACAACATGCAGTGCCAGTTCAACAAGGATATATAAAGCTACAGCTGACCACAGAAAATATCACTCACCCTTAGATGGTCACCACTATAAGGACACCACTATAAGGACTCATTGAGACTAGCAATGCCCCTTGCTGTCCCAGTTCAGCAGGAAGTAGCCAATTCGGTTGGGCCTCCCATCCCTTGAGTGGGGAATGTTAGGTAGGTAGAATAGGAAAAAGAAGTCGAAACTGCCGGTGGCTAAAAGACAAAGAAAGGAAAAGTCACAAAAATAGAACAAAGGAAGGTCCAAGGACTGGAGTGAGGACCTCAGGTAAAACAAGCAGCCCTCCCGGCTAGCCCAATTTACATAGGGCAGGCATAGGGGGAGGAGAAAAAACATATAAAAAGAGGAGCCAAAATTGAGCCGCGGGATTCTCTTCTCTTCTCATGTTTTGGGTTGGTCTTCGCTCACTCCTCGAGGGTGTACTATCCTTTGTTTTTCCTAATAAAACTGAGCTATAACACTGGTCTGTCCATCACTTCAAATTTTTGCTGCGACGAGACAGAACCAAGGAAATTACACATTCCCCCCAACACTTTAATACTGGATCTCTGTGAGTCCCAAAGGGGTAGCCACTTCTCACAGATTTATTCTAATTGTTCTTAAATTCTTGATTTTTTTTTCTCTCTAGCAAAGTGATTGCTTAAGTTTAAGTGATTGCATCCATGAAAAATGGCTCTGAAATCTACACCTGACTCCTGAGGAGCAAGTTGCCCTCACAGGGAGACAGTCTCATCTGGACATCCTTTCTCTGTCTCAACGCAAAATGTTCCAAAGCAGGTCCATCTTCTACCAGTTCCACTCCTTCTCTGATCCCCCAAGGAACTCTGCCCAGCGCTGTTTCCCCCATTTCCTGGGCTTTAAAATTCTGCTCATCTGTCAGTTTTTTTCTATTTATTCCCTACATCCCTTGAACCTCCCAGTTGTATCTATTTTCAACTTTTTAATTTTTAGGACATCTATTTTTTACTTTTCACTGCTAATTTTTATTCAAACCCTTATTTTAGGCCGAAAATAAAATATTCAACCTTCTATGGTATAGCATATCATAGTCATTCCAAACAGTCAGAATTCGCATTCTCCTTCTTAGTGGTCCCAAAGCCACGGGTCTTGTACGAGATTTGGCAATTCTATTTTTCAATGTATTACCACTTGCACACTTTTCGTACACTTTCATTTCTTAATTGCAAACCCCTTGATCTCAGAGACCATATTCTTTTTTTTTTTCCTTGGATAGAGTTAGTATTAAGAATAAGAGAAAATGTGTCTGAGTAAACAAAAATACACACACATAAAGCTGGCACAGCCACCGTAGAAAACAGTATGGAGGTTCCTCAAAAAACTAAAACTAGAATTACCATAGAATTCAGAAGCCCCACTCCTAGGCATATATCCAGACAAAACTATAATTCAAAAAACTACTGCTGCTGCTGCTGCTAAGTTGCTTCAGTCATGTCCGACTCTGTGCGACCCCAGAGACGGCAACCCACCAGGCTCCCCCGTCCCTGGGATTCTCCAGGCAAGAACACTGGAGTGGGTTGCCATTGCCTTCTCCAATGCATGAAAGTGAAAAGTGAAAGTGAAGTCGCTCAGTTGTGTTCGACTCTTAGCGACCCCATGGACTGCAGCCCACCAGGCTCCTTCACCCATGGGATTTTCCAGGCAAGAGTACTGGAGTGGGGTGCCATTGCCTTCTCCGAAAATGTGGCTACTCAGCTATAAAAAAGAATGAAATAATGTCATTTGCAGTAACATGGATGGTACTAGAGGTTATCACACTAAGTGAAGTAAGTCAGAAAGAGAAAAATATCATATGATATTACTTATATATGGAATCTAAAATATGACACCAATGAAAGCATATAAGAAACAGAAGCAGACTCACAGATATAGAGAGCAGACTTCTGATTGACAAGGGGGAGAGAGGTTGGGAGAGGGATTGAGTAGGAGTTGGGGATTAGCAGATGCAAACTATTAAATGTAGAATGGGTAAACAGCAAGGTCCTGCTGTATAGTACAGGGAATGATATTCAATATCCTGTGATAAACCATAATGGAAAAGAATATTAAAAAGAATGGAAATATATATATCCACCTGCAATGCAGGGGACCCCTGTTCGATTCCTGGATCAGAAAGATCCCCTGGAGAAAGGATATAGGCTACCCACTCCAGTATTCTTGGGCTTCCCTGGTGACTCAGATGGTAAAGAATCTGCCTGCAATGCAGGAGAACTGGGTCTGATCCCTGGGTTGAGAAGATCCCCTGGAGGAGGACATGGCAACCCACTCCAGTATTCTTGCCTGGAGAATCCATATATATATATATATATATATACACACACAACTGAATCACTTTGCTGTACAGCAGATATTAACACAACATTGTAAGTTAACTATACTTCATAACACATACACATGCACACCCCACAATTACAATACATTGGAGATGGTTATGCCCAGTAAGTGTAACGGTGAAACAGGTCTTCATGAAAATAAGTGATACATTTATAATCCTGACAAGTTTGGATTGATCACCCATCATACCAGCACATATTTTATATGTGTTATTTTGTGCAAACTTCCCCAGACCCTCCAAGGTCAGTATTATGAGAATCCACAGATTTAGAAACTGGTAGTGAAAACATGAAGTGACTTCCCCAAGGTGACACAGCTAGTAATGGAAGAGCAGAGATCAAATTCAGATGAAAAAGCTCATGCTCGTGGGACTCTGCTGGTGGTCCATTGGCCAGGATTCTGAACTGCAAATGCAGGGGCCACAGGTTGATGTCAGCGGGGAACTAAAATCCCACATGCCATACAGTGTGGCCAAGAGATTTAAAAAAAGATAAAAAAATCTTATGTTCATAACCTTGTTTGATTCCATTAGATTAAATCATATCATTTGCTGTTGTGCACAGGGAGTTGATAGACAGGGAAGCAGACCCTTTGGTAGGGAAAGTTTTGTGGATGGTGAAGAGATGTTTTATTGCTGAAAAACAGTAAAAATATTTTGTGCATTCTTCCTCTGGACTCTGTTCTTGCAGCTTTCCAGTTGACTCCAAAGAGTCAACCTGAGCAGGAGGTAGCGTGGGGGCTTTCAGTTGCAGCGAGTGAGGACGCTCTAATATGCCAGCTCCTAAAGTCTGTAGGTCCACCCTTTATATCATCTCTCTTTTCATCCTAAAGCATTGTCTTTGAGAAATCCAGGTTAAAGTAACATGGACTTTGGGCTTGGTCATATATTCTCATCAGCTAACAATTGAGGAAGACTTTGTTTGACAACCTTGGGAAGTCCTCCCTTGACCTTCCCACCCATGATGAAGTCATGTGCAGGGACCTATGTCCTTACGTAACACCCATATGCTTTTGATAACACAGATAGTACTTTTTCTGAGTAGTAACCAATACTATTTGCTTACAACTTGTGGCCAGAGAGGCACATTCTAATCTTTTTACCCATTTTAAGTATCTTACTAGGCTACTGATTCTGAATTTAAATTATACTAATTTAATAGAAGTAGTGTTAATTTTTTTAAAAAAAGAAGCAAAAGCATAAGTGCTCTGTCTTGAAAGCGGTCCAATAATTGTGAATAGGGTGCAATTAAATTGATTTACCATTGGGTGACTTTTTCTATATCAGAGAAAAAGGAGGTAATTGTCTTTTTTTTTATATATATCTTTTCTAATATGGTTTTAGGTGATTCTGATGAGAGAACAAACATTTTTTCTTTAAATATAAATTGTTATGTACTCTCTAAATCTCACTGTGATTTTAAGTTACTTTCTCTAATGACATATGAGGAATAGGCATAGTTTCAAGTTTTAAGATTTAAATCTAATAAGTATTTGTTTTGAATCTTTATTAGAAATTCATTCAAATTTACTTATAACCATATCATCTTAAAGTTATTATTAAATACAGTTTTTTGGAATTTCTTCAAAATATTGATTAAGAGTATTTTCCTATTTATCTCTTTTTCAGATAAATGGAGATACAGAAAAATCCAGCAACTCACCCAAAGATACAGAGTTAATGTGAATCAAGACTTTGATTCAATTTTTGAGGTTGGAGTGAAAACTGACCTTTTCCAGTCCTGTGGCCACTACTGTGTTTTCTATACTTGCTGGCATATTGAGTGCAGCACTTTCACAGCATCATCTTTTAGGATTTGAAATAGCTCAACTGAAATTCCATCACCTCCACTAGCTTTGTTCGTAGTGATGCTTCCTAAGGCCCACTTGACTTCGCATTCCAGGATGTCTGGCTCTAGGTGAGTGATCTTGTTTTGCTGACTGCATAGACCTTCTCCATATTTGGCTGCAAAGAATATAATCAATCTGATTTTGGTATTGACCATCTGGTGATGTTCATGTGTGGTCTTCTCTTGTATTGTTAGAAGAAGGTGTTTGGTATAACCAGTGCATTCTCTCGGCAAAACTCTACTAGCCTTTGCCCTGCTTCATTCTGTACTCCAGGGCCAAATTTGCCTGTTAATCCAGGTATTTCTTGACTTCCTACTTTTGTATTACAGTCCCCTATAAAAAAAGGACATCTTTTTGGGGTATTAGTTCTAAAAGGTCTTGTAGGTCTTCATAGAACCATTCAACTTCATCTTCTTCAGCATTATTTGTTGGGGCATAGACTTGGATTACTGTGTAATTGAATGGTTTGCCTTGGAAACTAACAGATCATTCCATCATTTTTGAGATTGCATCCAAGTACTGCGTTTTGGACTCTTTTGTTTACTATGATGGCTACTCCCTTTCTTCTAAGGGATTCTTGCCCACAGTAGTAGATGTAATGGTCATCTGGGTTAAATTCACCCATTCTAGTCCATTTGAGTTTGTTGATTTCTAAAATGTCAATGTTCACTCTTGCCATCTCCTGTTTGATCACTTCCAATTTGCCTTGATTCATGGACCTAACATTCCAGGTTCCTATGCAATATTGCCTTTACAGCATTGGACTTTACTTCCATCACAAGTCACATCCACATCTGGGTGTTGTTTTTGCTTTGGGTTTGTCTCTTCATTCTTTCTGGAGTTATTTCTCCACTGATCTCCAGTAGCATATTGGGCACCTACTGACCTGGGGAGTTTCTCTTTCAGTATCCTATCATTTTGCCTTTTCATACTGTTCATGGGGTTTTCAAGGCAAGAATACTGAAGTGGTTTGCCATTCCCTTCTCCAGTGGACCACATTTTGTCAGAACTCTCCACTATGACCCATCCATCCTGGGTGGCCTTACATGGCATGGCTCCTAGTTTCATTGAGTTAGACAAGTTTCATTGAGTTAAACTAATCAGATTGGTTAGTTTTCTGTGATTGTGGTTTACATTCTGTCTGGTCAATAAATGTTAGCTATTAATTTTTTTTTTTTTTTTTTTTAGTAAAAGTTCATAACTTTATTTCATTAATGATAAAAGTTCCATAATGGATTTAACTAGAGACAGTAGTCATTTTGCCATTTAATTTTAATATTTTTTGCTAAAATAGTTTGGTCCTGAGATATTCTTTTGCAATGCTTTCTTTCAGTTATCTACTCTCTCTTTTCTGCCTACAATCACCTCTCTTGAGTTTATTTTCAGGAAAGCCAATATGAACAATCCCTGGTATAAGAATCTCTGAAGTTAACCAGCCAACAAATGCCCAGTGCTAGGTGACCTTCCTGTCCTCAGCCCCATACTCTGTCCCTTTCTGTCTCTGGGGCACACTCCCCCTCATTTCTTGCACTCAAGTGGCTTGCCCATGTATCTGCTTTTTAATTTTGTTCTCAACAGGCATCCTTAAAAATTTATGTTGGCCAATATCTAGTACATCTTTCAAAAATTTTTCATCTAATCTTGTAAACACATCCAGACCAAGGCTAGCCCCAAATCAAATTCTTTGGTTTTTATTTTTTTTAGCATGATGCCAGATGGTACTTAGGTAGGATAATAAAGAAAATCTGTTTTCTTCCTCACATTTCATATATCTGTCATAAATCATAAGTGACTTTTGTTGAACAACAATTTAGAAATTCATGTTTCAGGTGAAGGTTCAGTTTGAATTTCATTTTAATGTTTTATTAAAATTGATTTGCTTTGGTGAATATGAATTAATATGATATCATTTTAGAGGAAATTTGTTGACAAGCAGTGATAAAAATTCAGCTGAGATAACACTTTGGCATAAGATGGTTTTTTTTCTCTTGTTAATCTTTATTGAGGAGATACCAGTAAGAAATCCTTAGCTCTTAATATGCCTTTGAAATACAGATAACATCAAACTGTACTATGTAGGTAAGAAGGAAGAAATCTAAACACTATTAAGGGTGCTGTTAGAATTGACTGTGGCATTTATTCACAAATCCAGCAGACCACTGAGGCTTAAAATGTATAGCTTATTAGGTCATTACTTTTGAATACAAATTATAATAATTTCAGGGTAATAGAGTGTTTAAATTTCTAAAATTTAAGGAAAAGCAGGGATAATTATTATGTTTGCTTGAGTAAAACAGTTACAAAAACAACAATAGAAGTGGAAGGACCTGTGATCCAAATTCTACTTAGACTGAGGAAAGGTAATTTTACAGGGAAGCAGCTCATGCACTACACTGATAAGGTCAAGGTCAATTTTGGGAAAATGGGATGGGAAGGAAATAAAGCTTATGATGCCACTGATACGTATTAGGTTATGGAAAGTATTAGGTAAAGAGAATTAGGACATAATTTATATTTTATCTGAAATGGGTTGTCAACCTGAATTAGCTTGGAGGTTGGTTGGCAGAAGAATAGAATTATTTTTTTTTTGTTTTGTTATTCAAAAGATAAGATTAAGGAAAAAATAGAAAAATCATGTGATGATATGTTAAAAAAATGTAAAATCTGTTATGAATCATTTTGCTCCTTTACTTAACTTTCCTTTGTCTTTTACTACTTCACAGTGTAGAAGCTGGTGGTGCAAGTGCTGTTAAATCATTCCTCGACAGTTATCATTTAGAGTCATATCTGTAAACCTTGGTCAGCATCTGGCTGAGGGCCAGCACCATGCATTAGGGGTTTACTCAGTGGGTAAGGAGAGAGCAGAGATAGATGTTAATCCACAGGAAAGCAGATTGCCTGGGTCAGCTGCTAGCAAGACCTTTGTGCACGAGTCCTCTGCTTCCCTCTGTTTTTTCTTGAACCCTGGGCATGGTCTTCTTGGGACCTCACTGTCCATCCTGCACAGGGGAGCTTGTGCACGTTGGCACCAGGGCAGCAAATGTGTCAAATGGCCAGTGGATGTTAAATAAAATGCCTGAAAATTTGGGAAACAGCCTGATTTGTCTTGAACCTCAGCTTCACTACTTTTAAGCTGTATTGCCTTGGGCAAGCCCACCGCTCTCTGAGCCTCAGTTTTCTCAAGCATAAAATGGAATACTATGAGCACTCATTTCCTGGAGCTGTTCTGATGTATGCATGAGAGAATGTGTGTCAAATGCTTAGCACAATGCCTTGAACTTACTATGGGCTCACAAGCTACAGTCGATAGTGTATAAAGGGCCTGCCATCTACAAAGTGCTCGATAAATGGTGTGTATCATTGTGGACATTTTTAAGGTCTTGTCAGCAGTGACCATATCAAAAACGAGGTAATATTTCTCCATGGTTATTGTCTCCAGATCTTCTCTGGAAATGTCTGTGATTGGTGAAACAGGCTCTACAGGCAGAGGTGATGGGTCCATATTTAGGCAGGCAATGTGGCCCAGGGGTTAGAGTCAGAGGAACTGGCTGGAATGATGATTCTGCAATTATTTGCTCTGGGACTTGGGGCAGGACTTTCAATGTCTTTGGACTTCAGTTTCCCTGTCTTAAAACGAGAGTGATAATGCCCACTGCCCAGAGTTATAGGACTTCTAGGAGATGAATTCAGTGTGAATTCAACATGTTACCTGAAAATTAAGATGCTTGTTCATCAACTACCAAGAGGCCCTCGTGGCCAGCCTATCAAAAGAAAGAACCTATGTCCCTATTGGCTCTTTGTCAGCTGCTCTCAGTCTTGCTTTCCTTTGGGGGAAAATTTCCTTTAAAGAATGGTCTGCTTCCTCACCATCTGCTCAGTCTTTTTATGCCATTGAAACTGATTTTAATGCTCTACCTTTGTTTTGGAAAATGATCTCCTACTTCACAATCCCAAATCACAGAATCCAAAGCCCTTCTACCTCTTTGAACTCTGTAATATTTGACACGATGACTTACTCCCACATTAATGAAAGCAAGAGGGGCCGTTTTTTGAGGGGCCACTGAGTGCGGTACTGTGCTAGCTCCCTTGCATTGTGATGCTGTGTGACTTACACAAATTCTCTAGGTGTATTATGGCCCTGTTTTACGGAAGAGGAAACTGAGGCACATAGATGTGAACTAACTTGCTTAGTGTAACTTAACTGTCACATAATTGCTGTAGAGAGATTGAAACCCTGTTAACCCTGCAGTTTCTTCTTGGGGTTTTGTCCTCTCCTAGCTTCTATTTGGGGCTTCCCTCATAACTCAGTTGATACAGAATCCCCATGCAATGCAGAACCCTGGTTCAGTTCCTGGGTTGGGAAGATCCCCTGGAGAAGGGAAAGGCTGCCCACTCCAGTATTCTGGCCTGGAGAATTCCATGCACTATAGTCCATGGGGTCACAAAGAGTCAGACACGACTGAGCGACTTTCATTTTCTTTCACTTACACTAGCTTCTATTTGTAGTATTTCTCTATTAAAATACTCAAAGTACTCTGTACATTTCTTAAGGCATTTGTCTCATTCTTAACTCCTGCAACTTGAAATAATTTCTGATAAATTTGTAATCTCCTGGAGGACCTCCTTTAGCATAATGCCTTGCTGAAACAAATTATTTTTCTACGAAGGGAACATTAGACAGAAAATTCTCTTTGGGCTGCTAAGTCTAAAGAGTCACCATTAAGTAAGAACATACAAACAACATAAACTCCTTCCTTCCTTGTTCATTTACCTTTATAACAACATAACCATGATTTTCTCAAACTAAGAGTTTCCTTTGGGTTAACTGGTCCAGAGACTTTTTCATAGTATTGCAGGGGTAGAGAAAGACAGCTTAAGAGATAAAATGTGCATATTTTCCTTAGAGGTTGCATCTGAAAACATCATTGCTGTTCTGATTAGTGGATTAATGGTAAAGAATCCCAGCCAGGGTGGAGTGTAATTTGATTTAGATAAACTCTAGGTTAGGTAATGCTCAGGAGAGAAATTTGAGCAAGTTTGTGTGATGCGCAGGTGGACCATAAACAAGAGACAATGAGTGTTATTACTTTTCCTGCTGACCTTTATTTAACAGAATTCTCTCATTAGAAAAGAGCTTGCTTTAGCTTATTGTTAACATTGCTATTTGTTCACCTGCTTTGAAAAAGGAACAGGCAAGGGCAACCACTGAGGGAGATTAATAGTTTGCCTGCTTCATGTTGTGCAATGTTCTTTTCTCTCTATCTCTTCAGGCCAATAACAAAGATATACAGATAGATAGGGCTTCCCTGATGGCTCAGGGGTAAAGAATCTGCCTGCCAAGCAGGAGATGCAGGTTTGATCCCTGGGTCTGTAAGATCCCCTGGAGAAGGAAATGGCAACCCACTCCAATATTCTTGCCTGGGGAAATCCCATGGTCAGAGAAGCCTGGCAGGCTACAGTCCATAGGGTCTCAAAAGAGTCAGACATGACTGAGCAACTAAACAACAATAGTTTGATACTTTCAGTGGGCAAGGGGTTATATACACATATTCAGTGGGCAAGGGGTTATATACACATATTCAGTGGGCAAGGGGATGGGGTATGAAGTGAATGCAAAGCATAATATGGGACACAAGAATATTTTAAAGAAAAGTATACTAAAATATAGGCTTCTCTGGAACCTCAGCTGGTAAAGAATCCAGTTGCAACGCAGGAGACCCTGGTTTGATTCCTGGGTCGGGAAGATCCCCTGGAGAAGGGATATAGGCTACCCACTTCAATATTCTTGGGCTTCCCTGGTGACTCAGATGGTAAAGAATCCACCTGCAATCTGGGAGACCTGGGTTCGATCCCTAGGTTAGGAAGATCCCTTGGAGGAGGGCATGGCAACCCATTCCAGTATTCTTACCTGGAGAATCCCCATGAACAGAGAAGCCTGGCAGGCTACAGTCCATGGGGTCACAAAGAGGCAGACACAACTGAGTGACTAAGCACAGCACAGCACATTCTAAAATATAGATGACTACTACTAATAAAATGACCATTTTTCTGTAGGTGAAAATAACTGAATATAGGAAATTTCACATGGCTCAATGTTTTAAAGACACCTTGTTATATTGAACAAAATCTTGTAATGTATGTGATACTATCCCATATAACTAATAGAGACAAAGTTCAGAGAAGTTAAATGATTTGCCAAAGGACACATACTAGATGATATTCAAACTCAAGTCACCTTTTTATTCCTTAAGTCTGTCTTTTTATAAAATACAGTTTCCCTCTTTATAAAATTTATAAATTGAATAATATAAACAATAAAAATGTTTTAATGTGTGATAGGAACTAGCCAAAGGTAAAATCTGCTGAAAGAGTTCAAAGACTGGAGAGAAGTCCCTTCTAGATTGGAGGGCAAGGAATGCAAAGGGTAAAGGAGATGGAAAAGGGATGGAAGAAGTTTATATCCAGAAGGGGCCATTGGAGAGCTGGTAGGAGTTTGACAGATGACAGTGAAGTGGGTGAGAGACCGTCTTTGAATGTCAGAAATGCATGAGGCCAAGGAGCAAACTTGTAACACACAGTGAGAGGAGAAAGGTAAAGATTAGGCTGGAAACTTATCAGGATACCAGAAATTGGAGAATCTTGATTTCCAATCCTGGGAGAAGACTTTATTTGCTTGATTAAACAAGAGTCGTGGAAGGGCTGTGATTAGGGGAGCTCCAAGGTCATTCTCGGTAATGTAGAGAATGTAGAAGAAATAGGCTGGGCAAGGGTTGAGCAGTTTTTCTCAAAATTTATGTGTAATAGATCTACTTTGGGTGTTCGATAAACTTTCTGGTCTCACCCCCCAAAATTCTGATTAAACGTAAGCCACACAAACTGATATTTTTTAAAAACTTCCCTGGTCATTCTTGTGTAGGTGATTTAAGGACAGCATTTTGAAAAATCAGACCAGGAGCAAGGAGGTTGGCTAGCAAACTATCCTCATAACCAAGGTGTGAGAATGAAGGTTCTCATTTGCATAGGGAGGCATAAAAGGCACAGACGTAAAAAATATTTTGTAGGAAGAATCAATAGGACTCAGGTTGGTTAGGTCTACAGTTAGAAAAGGATTCAAAGACCATGGTTGGTGTCAAAACCTGGGTGACAAGTGGCCCAATGAATAGAAACATGAAACAGAGTGGGTTTATTAGGTCTTAACATGAATTTAGTTTTGCCAAATGAATTTCACAGTGTAAAATGGCAGCCACAGGGAAATGTCTACCAGGTAGCAGGCAGCACAGGACTTGACTTAGGGGCCAGGTCACACTTAGAGAGACGGTTTAAGCTATAGGTGTAGACAGGTAATACTTTCAATTACTGAAAGAATGTAAAAAGATAGAAAAGGAAAAAGAAGACCCAGTAAAGAGGAAAGATAGGAAAAAATCATAAGGCAGTAGGGGACCTGGGAAGTTAAACATGATTAAAGTCAAGGGAAGAAAGGATTTCAAGGGAGAAAAAAAAATTAGAGAGAGAGCCAGAGAGAGAGAAAGAGAGACAGAGAAAGAGAGACAGGGAAAGAGAGAGGATAGTCCACAGTTTTGAATGCTGTGATCAAGAATCCTGGGGGTTGTGAAAAGGTCAACAAATTGGATGATAAAGGATTCTTAGAAAGGGTGAAGAGGGCAGTCACAGGAATGCAGTGTGGTCAGAAATGATGCACCGGTGCCTTAAAAATAAATGAGGAGCCATAAAGCGGAGACAGTAAGTACAAACCACAATTTCAAAATGTTGTTTGATGAAAGCAAACTCCAGTCACTTTCCAGTGTTCCATAACCTCACCATCTATCAGTTATTCAAGCCAGAAATCTAACGTTATCCTTGACACCTCCTTCTTCACCCATCTACTCTCAAAATAAGCCCCTCACCAACTCTCTGATGTGACTGCCTACACACGTCCCCTTCTGTCCACTTTTCTACCATCATTCTGCCTCCTGGTCCAGGCTGCCATCATATGGATTACACTATAGCCTTTCAACTGGCTTCTCTGTGTCCACTCCTGATCTTCTCCCTTTTGATCATCACATTGCAGCAGAGATACCTTTGCAAAGCACAAGTATCTAGTCAGCCCCCTGTATAACATCGTGAATACTTTTCCACTGCTCTTAGAATAAAGAGCCGCAAACACTTAACATGGCCAGCAAGGTCCTAACTAGCCAAGCTCTTCCTGCCTTTCCAGCCTTATCTTTAACTACATGTTGCTTGATTCCTGCCCTCCAGCCATACTGGCCATCTATTAGAGGCACAGTCCTCATCTACTCTCTCTAACAGGCTTCCTTTTTATCTATTTACTAATTTTTTAATTTACTAATTTTCATTAGAATGTAACTACCTGATGTGAAGAGCCGACTCATTGGAAAAGACTCTGATGCTGGGAAAGATTGAGGGCAGGAGGAGAAGTGGGCAACAGAGGATGAGGTGGTTGGATGGCATCACCAATTCAATGGACATGAGTTTCAGCAAACTCTGGTAGAGAGTGAAGGACAGGGAAGCCTGGCATGCTGCAGTTGATGGAGTTGCAAAGAGTCAGACACGACGTAGCAACTGAACAACAACAAGCTCCATGAGGGCCAGAAATTCCCCCTCTCCCCGCCCCCCCA
>NW_011494794.1:2351680-2379365 GCF_000754665.1 Bison bison bison | reverse complement strand
ACACACTTGGCACTTGGTCGATGTTGAATAAGTGAACAGCCATTGGTTAGCCTTTGCTCATGCTTTCTCTCTGCTAGAAAGCTTCTCTTCTCATCTCTGCTGCTTTTACACTTGCTCTTTTGCTTTCACTTTTATGCTTCTTCATTAAACAACTCAGTCATCACCTTTTCAGAGCTTTTCCTGACATCCTTGACTACCCTACCCTAATGTCTCCAATTAAATAATCTTAGTGTTTATTACCTTTGAGATTGTATATTTATTTGTGGGACCATCTGAATACTATCTTTCTCATTCAGGACTGTCACCTCCATGGTTGAGGGGGAGGGCTTCGTTTTGATTTGGCTCAACATTGTAACCCCCAAACCCATCACAGTGTTTAGTCCACAGTGAAAGTTCAGCTCAGTTTTGTTAAATAAATGAATGAATACTTGAAGGAATGCAGATATAAAATGAGGACTTATAAAGAGTGGGAAGATGGAGAATAGAATTTTTTTTTTTAAAGCACGGACATGGACACCTGAACACATTCATAGGCCAATGGGAAGAATCTTCTACTAAACTATCTGAAATCAAAATTGCACACAGGCAACTTTTCATATAGACATGAATCATCTTCTGTTTTCTTTGTACCAAGTTTCTTTCTTTTTTCAGTTTCAGTTTAGCAATAATAAATCCACTTGTCAATGAGGAAATAGGCCTGGAAGATTGAGAAGCAGGTCGTAATAGATATTCTCTAGCCACTTTTCTCCACATCAGGGCTATTGTTGTCTTTTATACACCTGGAAAGATTTTCTCAAATTTGGTAACATATTATCTAGGCCTTCCTTTTCCTTTTGATATGAACTTTATTTCCCTCTCTCTTTTCTTTTGATTCATTCCAGCAGAGAATTGAGTCCTGTGCTGTTCTATTTTTATGTTTTTAAAGCAAATAGTTACCTTGAGTTGTCTACACAGAGAGCCCCACATGGCTGTTCCCAAGCACCACACAGGATCAAAAAAAACCACCAGGAAGTGAAGTTAAACCAGTCATTGATCATCCTCACAGAGAGGAAGAAACTGGACCAGTCCTGTTGCAATTTTGTCTAAAGTTAGGTATTATTTTCTTCTGGATTTCAGCTTGTTGTCCCCTCCCCATCCTGCCTCCAGTTTCTTCATTTGGAATAAATGGAAAATTAAAAAATATCCAAAGAAAATCAGTGGTCCCAGATTTACTCAGAAATATAATCCCTTTGAGAAAATTATAGTTCAGCTTCATAGAGCTACAAATTCTTCCTATGGTCAGACATTTTTGGGTGCTCATACACAACCAAACTCAAAAATTATGTCATGGGAAAGATTTACCAAGGGTTTCTTTCTCCTTTTCATAAAGTGCTTTATGTAGCATGGCCACACTGATCCTCTGCATCTGATGCAGAGCAAGAAAAGTTCTAGATTTGCATTTGAATTGCTGCCTATTTTTCAACTTTCTGAGTTTCACTTTGAAAGATACTTTACTTTTGTAGATAAGAATTATGGAGTCAGGCACATGACTTTTACCAGCTTCCCAGTTAAAAAAATTAAACAATAATAATAATAATAATAAAATTAGTCTGACAAAACCAAACTAATTATTTTTAAAGTCCTGAACTATGTCACAAAATACAGTGGAATCCCCCAGACCTGCATAGTGTTGTAAAGGCTTTGTTTTGACCAAGTTCCAAATTGAATCCTCCTTCAGAAGAAGCCTACATGGGTTGGTTTTGTAAATCATTTCCAATTGCAAATGCCTGTGAGTTAATACAATTCTATGAATAACGGGCAACCTCACGATTCACAAGCCCTTCTTTCCTTCCTCTTCCATAACAGCCTTGTCTACACCATCGTGCACGAAGAGGGTCCAGTGGAATTAAGACTAGTGTAGTTTCTAGAACCCTAAATGTCCAGTCCAGCAGCCTGGTAAATAATGATAAGATGTTAAATTCCTATCATGGTGATATAACTTCTGTAATATGGCTTTACCTCGGGGAATAGGGAAGCCTAGCATGCTGCAGTCCATGGGGTCACAAAGAGTCAAATATGACTGAGCAACTGAACAACAGCATAGCGTTAAGAGGGGAGTGTGTATCAGTCAAAAAGTTACTTTAAAAGCATGATATATATTTAATACAGTTCTATTCATCTGAGAATTGTAAAAAACATAGTGCCTGCTCTCAAAGAGTTTGCAACCTAATTAGCTAGTCTAAAATTATACTTTAAAATGTAGTTATATATTTTACTACTTGCCTAACTATTCTTTTTTACTCACTAAGTGGAATTATTGAACGCTGAAAATGAGCTTTTATGTCCAGAGTGTTCTGGAGTTTTAATTTCACACAGGAAAACACCAAGATGACAAGGAACCTGCATGTGGGATTCATCTGACATTTTCCTCATTTAGTACAAACGCTGGCAAATGCAAACCAAAGCCTTCCCATCTAGTAATATAAGCATCTTCTCTTTCTTTCCTAAGAAGTCGACAGGCTTGGTATTTTGACAAGTGATTTATTCCATCCCCTCCCAGCGAGCTGAAATCCTCACCCAGGCTCGTCTGTCACCCTGGCTTTGATGAGGAGGAGTTTAGGAATTTGCTGTCTGAGGCTGTCAGACTCCAAGTTGGCTTTGAATGGAACGTCCCATCATACTCTTCACAAGATAGGGTAGTGACTGGAGAGACAGTAGCAAGGAAAGGACGGAGGAACAGCCACTAACGCACCGGAAAGGACCTAAGTGTAAAAAGAGGTGGGACAACAGGTGAACAAGAAGCAAGTAAGTCCATGGAAGGGCCAGGCTTCACTATTAAAACACAGTTCCTTCCATGCGGCACTCTGTTTCTGAGGTGCATGACTGAGTTGTCCACTTGGTCATTTACCCTCCTTGGGTCAAAGTGGATACTAAGAAACCTAGTGTAGACATCAGTTCAGTTTAGTTCAGTTCAGTCGCTCAGTTGTGTTCGACTCTTTGTGACCCCATGGACTACAGCATGCCAGGCCTCCCTGTTCATCACCAACTCCTGGAGTTTACTCAGACTCATGTCTATTGAGTCAGTGATGCCATCCAGCCATCTCATCCTCTGTTGCCACTTCTCCACCCACTTTCAATCTTTCCCAGCACAGGGTCTTTTCAAATGAGTCAGTTCTTCACATCAGGGGGCCAAAGTATCAGAGTTTCAGCTTCAGCATCAGTCCTTCCAATGAGTATCTAGGACTGATTTCCTTTAGGATGGACTCGTTGGATCTCCCTGCAGTCCAAAGGACTCTCAAGAGACTTCTCCAACACCACAGTTAAAAGCATCAATTCTTTGGTGTTCAGATTTCTTTATAGTCCAACTTTCACATCCATACATGACTACTGGAAAAACTGTAGTCTAGCTGTGACTAGATGGACCTTTGTTGGCAAAGTAATGTCTCTGCTTTTTAGTATGCTGTCTAGGTTGGTCATAACTTTTCTTCCAAGGAACAAGTGTCTTTTCATTTCATGGCTGCAGTCACCATCTGCAGTGACTTTGGAGCCCCCCAAAATAAAGTCTGTCACTGTTCCCATTGTTTCCCATCTATTTGCCATAAAGTGATGGGACCAGATGCCATGACCTTAGTATTCTGAATGCTGAGTTTTAAGCCAACTTTTTCACTCTCCTCTTTCACTTTCATCAAGAGGCTCTTTAGCTCTTCTTCACTTTCTGCTGTATATATAGACATCACTGACTCATTTATTCAAGAAAGAAATCTAATACAGACACAATTGATTCATTTATTCAAGAAATACTTATTGAGCATTAGCCACTGCCAGGAGCTCTACTAGGCACTGGAAATATTGTCATGACTATGACCCAGTCCTTAACCTCTAGGGACTTAGAATTTCACTGGGGAGGAGGCAAGCAGATAAGTGAACCAAAGATTATAGCACAGTATGCTAAGGGCCACGGTAGAAATACGTAGAGTATTTTGGAGCAAAAAGGAGCAATTTCTTGCGAAGATTTTTTAAAAAATCAAACCTTGAAAATCTGTGACATTTTTATGACAATGTCACGTCTCCATTTTTGGAGAGATCTATCACTGTTGGGACCAGTTGCACTTAAGCATGTGGATTTGAGAAATGACAAAATATTAAAGGAAACATCCATACAATACAATAGTTACTGGCCCAAACCAACCTTCAAGAAGATGAAATCTGAGAAGTTGTTTGGTGCAGGATGAAGTTCAGAACTGATTCAAGTTTAGCCTATGTAGTAGATTAGTATTTGAGTTTCCCAATAGTTTAATTGGTGGTGCTCATTTCTATTGAGCAATTAAATGAAGTTAAATTGCTATGCATTAAGAATTTAGTAATATAAATCTAGAATAATTGATAATGCTAATTGCCAATTTCATGCACGCCCTGCACAAAAGTCATGTTGGGTGATGATGCATTCAGTTTACCAGTAATTCAGCCCATACAGCCTTAAGCAGAGTGAAGACAGGAAATGTTGAAACTGGAGCTCAACAAGGCTGAAGAAAGACACTTGGTTAAAGTCCTTTAAAAACAAATCTTTAAAATTTGGTTTCATAGCTCAAAAAGCAGATATTTTCTTGATTTTTCCAAATTTGCATCTCTCATTTTATTTCTAATAAGAAATGAGCAAATGTCATACATTTCAGGAAATTCTTTTTCTAGTGCTGACCAGATGCTCAAACACCTTGAATTCTTATATGATGTCTAAATGCTTAAATGACTCTTAAATGATATCTACTGAATGAGCTTAGAGGCATGTAGAAGCAAGAGGTAAGAACTAAAGAGATACTTGAAATCAAAACTCTCAGTGTCATAATATGTGCATGCTCAGACTCTCAGTTGTGTCCGACTCTTTGTGACCCCATGGACTGTAGGCCACCAGGCTCCTCTGCCCATGGAATTTTTCAGGCAAGAATATAGGAGTGGGTTGCCATTTCCTCCTCTAGGAGATCTTCCTGATCCATGGATTGAACCAGAGTCTCCCGTATCGCCTACATTGGCAGGCAGATTCTTTACCACTGCACCACCTGGAAAGGCCATGTCATAATACATATAATGTTTAAAGTTCATTTTAGGTAATGATAGTTAAAGTGGTGATAGGTAATATGTGTCATGTACTTGATTTGTGCCAAGCACAGGGCTAACAGCTATGCATAGATTATCTCACTCAATCCTCATGACCCCAGTGTGTTCTATGACTATCTGCATTCTGCTGAGGAAAAGGAGACTGAAACCAAGTTTAAACAACAGGAATGAGCAGATCTGGGATCCAAACTAGGGTCTTCACGGTGGTGAAACTGATGTTTCCATGCTGCATTATACTGCATTCTAGAGACTGAGGTTTTTCTTAAGAAGCAAGTTAGCGTTCATTTAAGTAGTTTCATTGCAGTTTGAGTCTACTTTTTGTTTAAGGAAAGAATCCATGAGGCATACACATGGTCATAGAGGAGAGAAAAATCTTTTCTTCAGGTTCTCCCTTTAAAAAAAATTTCCCTAATCACTGGCAGCCTTTACTCACTAAATATATTAAAGATAGTTAATCTGACATCCTATGTATTAGGAGTCTCTATGGCTGAAGGGAGAGTAAATTTCAATAGCTTACTAGTTTTTTGACCTTGCGCAGTTTTAATGATTAAATTCTCTACACCTTGGTTTTCTTACCTGTTCAATGAAAAGTATATTTACTACTCTGACACACTGTAAAGATTAAATGACAATGAGAACTCTATTACTTTTTAAGCATCTCCTCTGTGCCCAGTACTCTAATGGGGGCACTGGCATACTTTATCACATTTAATCTTTAACCCAAAGAAGTAGGTATTATTATCACCATTTACCAGTGAGGAAACTGAGACTTGTTAAGATTAAAATCTGGTTACACAGCTATGAAGTGAAAAAGGTAAGTTTCAGACCAAACCTGTCTATTCCTAAAGCCTATGTTTGTCTCAGATTTTCTATCCTTTTCAGATTACACTTCTCTTCACTATAGAGCATTCAAGAAATACTGGGAATTATTATTTGTACTCAATTGGGAAAATAAGATTCTTTTGTTACAGCTTATTTGAAAATGTGTACTTTATGAGTGGTAAAGAGATCACTGTTAACCAGACCAGGAGACTGATCATGCTGATTTTGAGAGAAAGAAATGCATGTAAGCGAATAGTACAGTTGTTGATTGTTATTGATTGATTCCTAGTGCCACCCAGGACACCGGGCCTTGTAGGCTCAGGGAGGCATACTGACTCCACTTGTACCTTTCAACCTAGCTTTGCCACCCCTTCCCCATCACCAGAAGAGCACAGGAAACGGAGGATGCGTCTGTGTCCTCAGTCATTTATAGAGATCTGTGAAGATGCCTTTTTGAAATAGAAGTCAACTTTTGGATAAGATCAAATTGAGGCAAATTGAATTTTTATTTGCTTTGACATAGATTGGGATCAGTGATGTGATTATTTTCCTTCCTATGTAGAGAGGAAAAAGAAAATCATCTTGATAAATCTCCTTGACTTTCTTCAAGGTGTTCAGTATCTTTTTTTGAAAAAAAGAAAAGATATTATGACATAAAGATTAGACCCTGAGGTTGAAAAACTTCTGCGTGGAGCCTAACACAATGGATTTTGATGGGGGAAAACGTTCAGTTCCTACATTCAACAGTTTATTCATTCACTTGACTATTGGTGCTATAGGATACATCAGGGAACAAAACAAAGTCCTTACTCTCATAGCATTTACATTCTAATAGGAGAGAGACAGGCAATAAAAACTCAACGTACAATATGTGGAGGAATTCTTTGGTATACTATAGAGAAAAATCAGGGGACTAGGAATCAGAACTGTGCAAGGGGTGTGATTTGAAACAAGGTTTTCAGGGAAGTCTTCTCTGACAAAGTGGCATTTGGCTGAGACCAGAAGAAAGTGAGAAACTTAATCAATAGCTATGGAGGGAAGAATTTTGCAAGCACAGAAACGTTAAAGGCTCTGGGGTTTGAGTGTGTGGCATGTTTGAGGAATAGCCGGGAGGTCAGTATGGCTGAAATGAAGTACAGTCATAGCAGAAGGGGCCAGAGAGGAACCCAGCTGCTGATCATGCATGGCCTGTATGCCATTGGAAGGATTTGGGTTTTATCTGTAAAATAAGATGGGAAGATATTGGAGACTTCTGAGCAAAAGATATTATGATATAACCAATTTTGAAATGTCCACTGATGTTGGGTACAGAATAGAATAGGTACATGGGAGCACAGGGAGGACGAAGCAAAAGATCAGTGGTGAAAACATTGTAGTAAACTAAGAGTTGGTGATAACCTGCCCAGAGTGGTTATAGTGGGAATATTGAAGTAGTTGAATTCTAGGTACAGTTTAAAGGTGGAGGCAATGGGATTATTTGTGGTGTGTCAAGGGAAGAGAAGATTCAAATAGGACTCAAGTAAGTAGAAGAATAGAGTTTCTACTTACATACATGGGGGAAATATGGGAGGAAACATTCAGAAATTTGACTTTCAGCATGTTAAGTATAAGGTGCTTATAAGGCATTTAAGTTTTGTAAGAAATTGAATATGTAAGTTTGAAAGTTAGGGGAAAAGTCTAGGTTAGGAATTAGAATTTGTGAGATGTTTATAGTTTCTAAGGACCTGAGACTCATTTAGGAGTAAGTATATAGACAAGAGACAGGGAAGCCTGGCGCACTGCAGTCTGTGGCGCTGCACGGTGTCGGACACAACTTAGCAACTGAACAACAGTAGAGATAAAAAAGGGATTTATAACTGAGTCACGAATCAGTCCAACATTTCAACATTTAGGAGATAATGAGGAACCAGTAAATGATGGATATTAAAAAAATTACTCTGTCTATAGAATTAAACACACACACACACACATTGTCCTTTTCTAAGAAATCTAAGTTGAGGTAGGAATCAGTCTCTGAGAAAAGGTGATGCTGAATTTTTCATGATGTTACAAGAAACCCAAGGAGGAAGGTGTCTAATAGGAAATAGAATTTCTCCTCAGTCTTGCTTGGATCAAAAAATTACTTTGGAATTTAGGGGGAAGACATAGTGTGTGATATAATGTATGATAATGAGAAAAGATGTCAGCATGGTTGGGAAAAAAACATGGATAAATTTTGATGGTAATCTTTGACAATTAATATAATATTTTCTTTTTGAAAAAATATTAAGAACTCTAAAAATCTTCACAACAAATAAATAAAAAGAATAAAATACATCAATAATACCACACTGAGATAACTACTGCCAACATTTTGGTGCAGCTTTTTTCTAGTTTTTTATCACACACACATATATATCAAAATCAGGATTATATATACATTATTGTGGTCTTCTGTTTAATTTTATATAATAGCAGGAATATTTTTAGATTTAATTTTCATATTTTGGTACAAGGAGAGAGATGATCAAAGAGAAGATTGTGCTAGTTTGAGAAACGTCTGGTCTGATATCTACTGATAAAGTAGAATGATGACTGGGTGTGTATATGAGAGGAACAGAGAAGAAAGATGATGAGACTGGCCTTAGTAACTTGTGTCTTGGTGACTGATACAAGGGCTAGGTTACCCGTGGGGACTGAGAAAAAAAAGTCTGACCAAAGCTTTGCTTATTTTTTCATGTCAGGGTAGATTTCACACTTGCTTTCTGTGTAACTGGAGCATTGTTGCTTTTTCATTACTAGATGTAGCAGAAACTAAAAGGAAAGGATATTTGGAAATGTTTTGGTTGATATCTATTTATATAAACAGGTAATGAAATTAACTTGTGACACAAAATAGGTTATTTTGACTAAATTACTTGGTTCGGCTTTCCCTACCAGAGAAAGAAGAAAAATCATCATATTTCCCCTGTAATTTTCATGTTGTAGGGATTTCAGTATAAACAAATACACCACCAAAATATTATATAGAGCCTTTCCCCACAAATCTGTAAAAATTATGAAAAGTGATTTTAGTTGATCAGTAAAATGTTATGGGTATGACCACTGCAAAATAATTTCTTCTGTTAACAACTTTGATGTCTTAGATTGCCTCTAAAATAACTGCCTAATTAGATTAGATTCAGAAGATATTGGTAAAACCAGAACCAATGAAAGTTCTTTTCAAATGAATGAAATTAATGAAAACAATAGAAACAATATTCAGTTGTAATCTGACAGTAGTGACTAAATGTGTGTGTTTCTGTCTATGTATTATGAGCTCTCTTTTTCTGTATATGAGCTCTTGATTGGTGAACACAATTGGCTAGAGAATGAGACTTTACAAGGTCAAGGTCACACATTCCACTAGCCCCAGAGAAGCAGAAAACAATGTCATACCCCTCAATTGCACTAGATATTCTGACGATTGTTTTTTGGACATGTGCTCTTGGTCACATAAAGACTAGCCAAGGGAGTTTGGTTCAGTAACAATCATCACACTATTAGGATAAAGGAACACACAACTTTAAGCATAGATGCCACACACTACAGGGCAATGATTTCGACTTTGTGTTTGTGAATACACAGAAGTCACAAATTTGCAAACTCAACTGCATCATAGAAGAGAAAAAGCCCCACTTAGCCTTGATTCTAGTATTTAGCTGAAAACATAATTGTCTGTCACTTTTATTTCTACTTAATACTACATTACTATAGAAGTTTGAGATATACTGAAAAATAGTGCATTCTTTTATGAATATACAATTATTCTATGTATCTTCACCATTCATTATAACCAAAACAATGCATCAGAATATAGTTTTTCAAAATCTAAAGTAACATCTTTACATCTTGGAGTTTGTGAAGTCTAATAGAGAAATAACACAATAGCACGGAGCAATTCAGTCACTACGTTTCTGCCACTTCACATTGAGGGTCACATGCAATGACAAATACTGAAACTTGCACCATACATCAACTTGGAGAAACACTGGCTTTTGATCATTGCATTTTTTGCTTAAAAAAAAAAAAAAGCTTATGATTTCCTGACATTTCCTTTGCTGATTGAGCTATACTGATCCCATAATAAAGTACAAAGCAGTGTAAGTTCCCCCTGCAAATCCACTCATTATCCACTGGACTTTGGAACCGAACTGCCCCTCTCATCTCACAAGGAGGACTGTGCTTTTATGCTGTTCTTTAAAAAAAAAAAAAGGAAAAAAAAACTGAACCAAGTCCATAACCTCTAACAAATCACCATTTCCATCTGCAGCCCTGGCAGTTGTTTAAAAGCAAGAGCAGGAACAGAGAGAAAGCCCCTTCTTTAGTGCAAAACTCTTGATCTGCTTTAACCAAACCATTTATACAGTGTTGATCAGCCTTTCAATATGCAAAATGGATGAAGGTACCCAATTTTCTTTTATAATAGATAAAATTCAAAGTAATTTTTATCAGGGAAATCCACCGTAATCTTCTAATTTCCCTTTAAAAAAATTAGTCTCTGGCTATCAAAACACACTGATCATAGGAATAAAATATTTATCTAACAGGTTTCAAGTCTTAAGGACAGCTTCCTCTTTTTTTTTCTCGGACCTTTATGCCTCCCACCCACCAAAGTCCTCGCTCAACCCTACCAACAGCCCAGCTGGCACCACAGATAAGAAGCAAACTGTTTTCTCCGTGACCTCTAAGCATTCTACTCCATGGGAAAAGCAACGTGGAATGCACACTCAGCAGGCTAAGAGTCTGGAGCCAGTTTGTCCTCGAGGCATTGCTGCCATAAAACATAATAGTATCCACTGTGTTTTGCTTTAAGCAGATCAGTCTCCCACTCCCTCTCTCCCCTTCCTGCTTCTCACTCTGCACCTGCCTGCAATTCACGACCCACACAGCACAGAGCAAACAAAAAAGCACGAAACAGCAACAGATTCCTTTGTTTTACAAGCAAATCCTACCTCCGGTAGTTGTCACATCTTCCTCAAAAGCCACGCTTAATTTTTAATGACAGCGATCCAGTGCAGTCCTCCAAATAGCCACCGGTAATCATCATTACCTCTTGTGCCTAAAGCCTTCCTGGACCATTAATGTCACAACCCTTGCTAACTCATAGCTTTAATACTCCCTGCTCAAAATGTCTGAAAGAGTTTGGAAGGACAATAGGAGTGACAGGCACGCTAGACAGCCATGCTTGAAATTAGTTATCTGAAGCTCCGTTAAAGCTGCTTCTTACTGTTTTTAAAGCGTGCAGGAGGTAGGATTTATTAGCCTATGATGGGCACGCTGTTTCTGTTTTTATTAAATACTGTAATAGGCTGTCTGTTAGCAATGCTGTGATAGGTCCAACATCAGTTCCCCACTGCTTTCAAATTCTCATATTAAAAAGAGAGAGAGAGGGCTCAGACTTCCTTACCGAGACTGAGATCGACACCACCCTGCCTACTGGATCACATTGCCAAATTCTTTTTAACTACAGGAGAGAGAATTCCTTTTGCAAATTGGTGTTTTTACATGGAAAGTGAAGTTGAGAATAAGCATTCTAGGATTCCCCAAACAATTCTCACTCCCAGCAAGGGAATCCTTCCCTTCTCAGTTACAAAAATAAGAATTCTCTGGAGTTAGGTAAAAGAATCAGTCCCCATAGGAAACGTTCTCCTCATTACCGAGGAGGTAGGATTCAGGGCATACATTTACATAAAATTTCAAATTAGTTATCAAAGGGATTGAAAGTATCGATGAGCACATTATTTCATACTAATTTACAAAGCTCTAAGTCCCAGTTTGAAGCAGTCATGTGCCAGGCTCTACTGTCCAAATGGAAAGAATGAATGATGGGTGCAAGGGATGGGGAAGTGTACACTACCTTGATCCACTTTGGACCGTTGTAATCATGGAAGGTGGAAGAGGGATTTCTTACCATTGGTCAGAGAAGACGGTAATTACTTGCTAGAAGTGCTACTCTGAAAAGTTCTACGTACTTCTCCAAGTAGGGAGGCAGAAGAAAGTTCTTGGTGGCTCACAGTATCGCAGAGGATGTGAT
Source organism: Bison bison bison (assembly GCF_000754665.1). Taxonomy (NCBI): domain Eukaryota; kingdom Metazoa; phylum Chordata; class Mammalia; order Artiodactyla; family Bovidae; genus Bison; species Bison bison. The sequence continues at coordinate 2,367,397 of NW_011494794.1, read as the reverse complement.
CTACTTCCACTACTCAGGTTTAGTCTTTTCCTTCTGCTCTCTCTCCCTTCCTGCTACCCTAGGAGCAGTAAGTTTTATACTGGTTACTATGGAAACCAAGTGGTCTGCTCCAGGGGAGGGGCTTAGAGAAAGCGGCAGATGGAATAAGAAGGGAACTCTACTATACTGGCCTATAGAAGTGAAAATGAGGTGGGATTAACAAACAAAAACTACTGCAAAACAAAATCTCAAAGGAGATGATTGCAGATCAACACTATTTAATTACTGGTATTTTTGTTATCTGGAAATATTGTTATGATTATAGCATCCATTATTTATTATATGCAAGAACTGAATATCTGAATTGCTCAGATATCTGATTTTTTTTTAAAGACGTATTTTTCCCTTTCTCTCTGTTTTTTCCTTTCCTAAACTCTGGTTGTTGGTTTTATTCTGCCCTAATTGTATGTGAATTTTAGCTGCTATTTGACTGGTCACAATTTCTTTTCAAGAATAAAGTGTGACTTAGTGAGAAAATCTCCTTGTATCACAAACTGTAAACACATTTCATTCTGATTAAGTATTCTTACAGTGATTTCCCCGGGGCAAAATCAGAAAATATTACAATTTAAAGTTCAAAAAATAATTCTGCTCCCATTATGTTGGTAGGACAAAAAGGCTTTTTCAAATTTTCAGTTCTTAAAGTAGAAAAAAAGTAATTTTTTTGTATTTTGTCCAAAACCTTTCACTAGCCTCATGATCATGCAAGAGAAACTGTTTCTTAGCCAAGTAATTAAATTTCACAGTTTTAAGGAGTCTGGGGAATACAGAATTATTGTCTTTAGTACCTCATTTTCAGTTTGTAATTGGAGTAACTCACACCACTGAAGGAAGAGCCTGAAAATTCCAAAATGAAATTGTTGGGAGATTATTTTTCAGCATTTAATAAAAATTCAGTGGATTTATTTTTAAATAGTCAAGCATATCATTTAGAAGTTTTGTAATGGAAGAAATATTATTTCATGGAAAATGAATTTATGATATTCTCTTTAAAAAATGACAAGAGTAATATTATAAATTGCATATCTCAAATAATTTTTTTTAATGTAAGGAAGTATTTAAATGACAATTTAAAAACGTTTAACAGCACCATATCTGATTTGTGGGGAGAGAGAGAAAGAGAAACTCCCTTCCTCAGTTGGATACTTCCCTCCAGTCTTACGTGTGATCATTTTAGGAAATAGCTGTTTATAATGTAAGAGATATAGATAGGACATTGATGAAGAAGATGGGACTGGGGCAGAGATAGTTAGTGATGCTTTAGAGAGGCTTTGTCTCTGGAGGAGCAAAAATCACTTGACCTCTCTGAGGATGAAGCAGGTTTCCAGAAGACGCAGTTCAGATGGGAGTGGGATGGGGTGAAAGATGGCTTGTTGAGGTAATGGAGAAAGACCAGGAAATGAGGAAGGGAAGCTAAAGGGAGGGAAAGAAGAGAGAAGGAGATCTTTAAGAAGGAAGGAAAGAATTTCTGGAGGTAGCGTGGTATTGGAAGAGGATATAGGCTATGAAATAGGATGCCTGGTTTTGAAACTTGGCTCTGAGAGCATCCCCTGTAAAATGGGGTGATCAAGAATGACTATTGTAAGACTCAGCAATAATGAGACCGGGTACACAGAAAGGGAAGAGTAGTTCTTGTGAACAGAAATAATAAAATAAGTGCTGGTTTTTATTGATGAAGATAAATGATTAGAGAGGAGGTCATCATTGTTCAGTTGCTCAGTTGTGTCTAACTCTTTGCGACCCCATGGACTGCAGCACGCCAGGCTTTCCTGTCCATCACCATCTCCTGGAGCTTGCTTAAACTCATGTCCATCAAGTCGGTGATGCCATCCAACCATCTTATGCTCTGTCGTCCCCTTCTTCTCCTGTCTTCAATCTTTCCCAGCATCAGGGTCTTTTCCAATGAGTCAATTCTTCGCATCAGGTGGTCAAAGTATTGGAGCTTCAGCATCAGCATCAGTCTTTCCAACTAATACTCAGGGCTGACTTCCAGCCTTTTTTTATTGTACAGCTCTTACATCTGTACATGACTACTGGAAAAACCATAGCTTTGACTAGACGGACCTTTGTAGGCAAAGTAATGTCTCTGCTTTTTAATACTCTGTCTAGGTTGGTCATAGCTTTTCTTCCAAGGAGCAAGTGTCTTTTAATTTCATGGCTGCAGTCACCATATTCAGTGATTTTTGGAGCCCAAGAAAATAAAGTCTGTCCCTGTTCCCACTGTTTCCCCATCTATTTGCCATGAAGGGATGGGACTGGTTGTCACGATCTGGTCCTATCACTGAAGGAGGTAGGAGGTATGATAGGAAAGAGGAGAAAAGAAAGTGGGCAGAAAAGGTGGCCTGGCTAGAGAAAAGAGAGGGAGTGTGGAACGAGAAGAATCTCTCTTGTTGGGTCAAAAAAGATAGAATTTATTGTTTTTATTTTGCTTTCTGAATCACATTCCAATAACTGTCCCCTTAGTTCCTCCCTATAATGAAGTTTCAGATAATAAAGTATCTGGCGCTTACACCTCCTTCAACAAGAGAGAACCTATGCTGGATTTGTTAAAAGCATGTTCTACCATTTCACAAACAGCTGATCTGAGGACTGAATTTGGTTATTCGTAGCATTGCTTTTTTGGATGGTTTCCTGGAGAATGAAGTTTGGGGCAGCAGAAGGCAGGAACTAAAGTGATATTTCAGAACTACATTACCAAAACATTCAGCGGGAGTACTCTGCATCCGTGACTTGATAACAGTTCTGACGGCATCTGCTCTCTGAATGCACATTAAAAAAAAAACTTGTTCTGGAAAGAATGTGTGTATGTTAACAAATACTAGGTTGAGAACTGGAGCCTGGGTGAGAGTGATGCCATCACACCCGCAGAGAATTTGCAGTTTACACGCACAGTCTTCAAGTTAAACGATTTAATGAATGGAATGATGAATGCATAATTTTATTATGAGTCATCACTATTAAGATGAAAATTTGATAGATACATACCAGAAAGTGTAGTTATATGTTAGAGATACAAGTGCTAATTATATTTTGGAGTATATAATTTATGCTCTGAATAATACAGAGAGTAACTACTTTTGCCCTGTTGTGACTATTTTTCTAGGAACAATAGGAAAGTTAGCTTAGAAACTGCTTCCTTCCTGTTATATTCCTGTGAAAAATGACTCACTCTGAAGTCCCAGTTTAGATCCACAAGAGAGGCATTCTCTAGTATAAATGTGAAGTTTTAGGCCTAGAAAGTAGTTAAAAGAAAACAATTGATGGAAATCTAATATTTAAAATAGTGTCTGATTTCCAAGACAGAATGAAGTGCCTTTCATTTGCCTATCACACTTTTCATAAAGATTTTCCTTCTCATTGGACAGTTTTAAAAGTATACTAATGGAATGAGAATTTCTAAAACTTTATATTTATAGAATATATTCACACACATCATATTTGAGTCTCAGAACAAAGTGACTGAGAGGCAGGGCAAGTATTAGTAGTTCCATTCCATCTGGAAAAATTGAGGATGAGAGAAGTTAGAGGATTTCCCCAAGATCACATAGCCTATGTTTTCTAACTCATAATTCAGCATTATATTTGTTTCGTGAAACTTTGAGATTGACTCCTAATATTCCTCCTAGAAATATCTAGAAATTTGAACACCAGGTGAATTTTTTAAAAAAACCGTATGGAGCTTACCAGCATTTTTTTTTTTTCCTCTTCCTATCTGTCAAATATTCATGCCTGTTCTTTTGTTGTTGTTGTTGTTGTTAAATCTTTGGTTTTGCAGCTCTTCATGTTTTTAAGGTAGAATTGGTAAACCTTTTTAAAAGATAAACTATAGGTTTTCAGAATTCTTCTGATTACAGAGTCAACACAATGTAATTCTATACTAATTATGGCAGCTGCATGGGGCTCTCCAATCTATAGGCTCCAAGCAGAAACCTATCTAGTGAGGTCATGACTTGGATCACTTTCTTGGATTCTTTGATTATATTTCTGTCTGTCTTCATAAAAATTAGGAGAGAAATTCTGCAGGGAACCACCCCTTTTGTCAGTAGTTAGCCCTATCAGCAGGTTTCAGAGAGTTATCATTCTGTATGTACGTGGTTGAAATGAGAATAGGAGGTAGATAATAATATACTATTCACGTTAATTGACTTAGGTGAATTTTTGGAAGAGGAGAAACATCCTCTTCAACATCCCCACTCCCAACACCAAGCACAGATAAAGATGCCTGAGCCCTTGCCTGGCTGCCCATGAGAGAGGACTGGCACAGATAGTTTAACCAACTTTCCAAAGCCATCATTCTTTGGCTGAGCCACTGTCTTCGGCAGACAGCTTATTGGGACTGCATTTCCATCCTTCTGAAGCCTGTCAGGGGACTGGACATAAATCAGCTTTAAAATAAAACTTAAAATAGAGCCATGACAGTTGTTGGAGTTTTATTTCATTTGGTTTCTCTTACTTCCTGGGGCCTAAGTGCAATCTTTCTGCTTCCTGGAAACATGCACTCACTATACCAATGTGACACTCCAGGCTCGGGGTATCCACGAGCAATCAAGGAGAAGGTGATTTCTGGTTGCTATTATTACTGTTATGACTTATGGTGCTGCAGTAATACGTACTTGCTGCACACTATAGCGTTAGGTATGATATCTGTGCTTTCAATATCAGTTAATTAAAAGACTTCTGTCTTCAAAACAAAAATCCCTGGTATGCAGAAGTCTCGAAGGTTGGGTAAGAGGATAAGGACTTATTTGTTGTCGTTTATGTTCATGTGTATATTTTAATAACTCACTAACCGTTGCTAGATTCTTAGGGTGGAAGAAGAATCATTTAACAAACAAAATGCTTTGTAGCAAGTGTATGAATATTCACGGTAAAAGGTCCTATTTTGTAAACGGCAGCAAAATCTCTTACTTCTTTGTTAGTTGGAGAATTTCTAAGTGTTTACAGAATGCTAGACATCTAGGAACATGTTAATAAATATTTCTACATTTCATAATTTACTTAGGGACAGAATCAGCAAAATGGATATAAACAAATATGTTTTGTATACTGAAAAGTATCTGTAAAGTTACTTTTGTCAAGGGTATAGGTTAGACATGGTGGTACATGCCTTGTTTAACCCCCCAAAACAAAACACTATTTAATTCTGATTATAAAAGTGACACTTGCTCATGATTAAAAAATCAGAGTATGTAGAAAATATAAACAAAAGTCTCCTGAGATGCTACAGTCCACAGGTAACTTATATTAATATGTATTATCAAAATTTTAAAAACTGGAATTATATTGCATATGTGGTTTTGTATGTTAATTTTATCCTTAATGTTATAATATGTTTTTCATGTTATTTTATTTTAAAAAATCTTCAAAATTTTTAATGGTTGCATAATATTTTATCATATGAACCTTCCCAAAATTATTCAAGAAATCCATTGTTGAACACCCAGGTGATTTTTATTTTCCATTAGCACAGTGCTCTGGTGAAGGTCTTTTTACATAAATCTTTGTCTACATCTCTGATTATATTTATTTAAGGTAGAGTTTCATATCTGGATCACTGGCCTGAAATGTGTGACTATTCCAAAGGCTCTTGGTATGTATTTTGAAGCTTCTCTCTTGAAGGGCTGTACCATTTCCAAATTCTGCCAGTGTGGTCTGACCTGCCCAGGGCAGGGTATTCATTGTGGTGGGAAAAGAATGCCTTGTTCCTCTCTTTCACACATAGAGGTTATTTCACTTTCTTTTTGCTTTGGGGACTGAAGGGAAGTCAAGAGTCATAGAACAAGAGGGGAGAGAAAGGCAAACAAAGATGGTTACTAATGCTGGAATTTTTGTTTTGATTTCTTGAAGTGGAACTGTCTTTATTTCCAGTTCCACTTGTGGAAGGAGGGAAGACTGGCTACAGAGCCTGGGGCTTGCATTCACCATTCACAGTGTTCCTATGGCTCAGAGCAGTCTCTCTCCCCAACCATGTCCTTTGAAACCTGGGATATGCCTTCTCTCGGAGGATTCTGTTGTATGCCAAGGACTCATAAATCCACAAGTTAAATATGGTGTGTCTTTCTGGAAAACCAATTTACTTAATGATTTTGGGAGCAGGAGTTTTGCATTTTTGTGTTTTGCTATGTTTTTATCGCATACATAAACCACTAGAATTGCTTTCCTAACATCATTAAACCTGAGACTTGTCCAGATAAGCTCAACAAACAGAACATTTTTATGAACTGGAAATCATGGGAAGTTTGGAACATTTTTTCTCTTCAAGGAATTCTTACAGCTTTCATCAAAATGAATAACATGTCTTCAGTGAGACCTAGTGATGCTAATACGAAGGGTGGGAAAATTTTCCTGACAAGTTAGAAGAGACCTGTGTCACTTGTTTTATAAAGAAGTTTGTAATCTTTCTAAGATTTGGTGATTTTTTTATGTCACACACTCAGAAATCGCCCACACACAAGTCAGATCAACATCCTGTCAGAATTGTACTCAAATGTTAATTTGCACAGGAGTCCATGTTTTGTTTTAATTCCTGCTAGTGAAGTAACTCCAGTTGTGTGTATGTGTGAGAGAGAGAGAGGGAGACAGAGAGAGAGAGAGAGAGAGACTTCAGTTGCATTTTTAGTTTGTCTTTTTAAACTATCCTAATTCTAAAATTATGTTTTCAACTGGGATCACTGACTGGTAGTTAAAACAATATCCTCTTTTGAAGTGAGCTTGAAATATCAGAAAATGTGCAAGGAAGGAAGGAAATGCAGAATAACCTGAAATCATCGGGACGTGCCAGAACTGACATTCCCAAAACTTGCCACAAAGCACTTGGTAGCAACAAAGTAATGAGAAGCAGTCAATCAAAAACCTGTTACATGTCCCCCAATGTTTTTTAAATTATGGGTTTGTTATTATGGAGATGAAAAATTAACATTATAAAATGGAAAATACTGGATAAGGATTCCACAAAGCCATCATTTCTGCAGGGAAATTTGAAAACTAATCATACAGGTTTTGAAGAAAAAAGTCCCCAGAATTTTATCAACCAAAAAGAAAAAGTCTTAGGTAGATTTACAACAATGCATTGCATTATAAAAGTCAAGCAAGTCAGTCAAAACAGCTTGACATTATCTTTAAGTTCAAAATATTATCTTTTCCATTTCTTGCTTCCCTGGTGGCTCAGAGGGTAAAGCGTCTGCCTGCAATGCAGGAGACCTGGGTTTGATCCCTGGGTCAGGAAAATCCCCTGGAGAAGGAAATGGCAACCCACTCCAGTACTCTTGCCTGGAAAATCCCATGGACAGAGAAGCCTGGTAGACTATAGTCCATGGGATTGCAAAGAGTCGGATACGACTGAGTGACTTCACTTTCACTTGGAGGACAAAGCTCATGGAATAGAAGATAATTTGGTGAAATCTTAACTATGAACATGGTCAGATGGTGACTTTGTGAAAATTAGAAAAAAACTACCTCTTCATCAGAACATTTATGAACCACCCCCTAAGAAATTGTCCCAATAGGTAGGAAAAAATTCTAATATCTAAGAAATAAATTATGGCTCCAGAATTACAGAGTAGAAGATCTGCATGACTATACACAGTGGTTTTGCATGTTTTAACCAAGAAGAGGTAGCATAGGCAAAAATCATGCTGCCGAATTTAAGAAGGCTGAAATTAACCCTACTCTTTTCTTCATATTTTCATGATAGCTTAGATGTTAATAATTTTGACACATTTGATAATTCATGATTACATAGTCACATTATATACATACATACCTATACATACATACATACATATATATATATATATATATAGAGAGAGAGAGAGAGAGAGAGAAAGCCCACTAAACACATGATATTTCAACTAAACTATTTTATTGGGTATTGTAGTGTCTGGGCTGGTCACTGTTAACATGGAAAGTGAAGTACAAGATATATTTCAAGGTACAGGATGAAAATATATTAATAAAGAGGCTGAAAACATAAGAGACATGGGGATTTAATGCAGAAAATCAAACAGGTAAAAACAGGTGTTACAGAGGCAGAAGAAGGAAAATTTGATAAAGAGGCAATACGTTTTAAAAGATACCAAGAAATTGCTTTTTATGATCAGAAGGAAGATCTGAAATCCGCTGGTTTCAGGGAGAACTCACATTATTTTCTCATCATTGTCTTAAAATAGCAGTACCCAAAAGAGCTTTGTTTGCTATGTGAATATTTACTGAATGAAACAAACAAGCAATGCAGGCAGAAGAAGAGAAGACTTCGGAAGCCGTGACACTTCACCCACGTTCCCCTCGCACAGTCACACACACACGGATAGGGACAGGCTGACTGGCGCCAGGCTGTGAAAGTGCCCTGTGAGGTCACCAGAAGCAGAATGGTCACGCTGACAGAGGGATGCTGATAAAAGCCTGAGACAGGGGGACAGAACAAGTACAAGCATTCCAGAAGACCCCTTCTCAGGGAAAAGAAGAGAAGAACAAGTATTTTAAATCTCATATTATAGAGGACAAGGAAGGGGATAAGTGAATGAGAAATATAGCGTCTTGGTTGTGGAAACAGTGTTCCAGTGGGAGAACAGTTTTTAAGAGTAGTGGGTATGGGGAAAGGAAACATATTCTGATGTAATGAAATAGTGCAGAGAATTCCAAGCTAACAAACAAACAAACAAAAACCCCACCACACTGCACACCATGATTAAACTATCAAAACTAGAAAAAAGAAAAAAGAAGAAAAAATATTATAAAATAAATAAGATAAAGTGGAAAGGAAGACATAAATTACAAACACTTTTATTTTATAATTTGCAAATATAATTTTCCCTTTAAAAGACTGAGACTATCAAATTGGGCTAAGAACAAATTTCACTCTTGTATATATTATACGATTGATAGAAAAATAAAGTCAGTGATAAAGATTGAAAATGAAGAAGTAGAAAAAAAGATACCTAGAAAATACAGGATAAAGAAAAGCAAAGGTTGCAATATTAATGAAAGTCAATATATTTAAACTTAAAAGTACCATAGAGGATAAAAATAAGCATTATGTAATGGTAAAACTGATAATTTCTGAAATAGCTACAATAGTCATAAGCCTATATTCACTCTCCCATCAATTAAAAAATAAATCAGTAAATACATAAAGCAAAAACTACTAGAAATCAGAAAAGAACTTTTAAATATTATAAGAAGTGACATTATTTTAAGCCCGTGATATTGCTAAGAATTTGACAGAATAAACATACAAAAAAATAAGCAAAATCATAGATGAGCAGCATCACACATCAGTAAGTATTTTTAAAAGGCTTCCATCTTTGAAAGAGAGGATTAAAATTTAAAATAATAGTAAAATAATAACAGTGATAGCAATAATAAGGTACTTAGCTACACAGAAAATCTTATACATGTTTAAAAATTAGATTTTTTATGAGCCACATTTTTGTTTCACTTACAAATGAAATTAGAAATAAATAATACACTGATGATAAAATGAAAAAACAAACAAACCAAGCAACAGCAGTCTTGAATTATCACTGGATCAAGGGAGAGATGAAATGGAAATAGTTACTATGTAGAGAATACCAAGGACTCTAGATGCCATACCCTGCTACTCTAAAGATGCACAGCTTTAAACGTCTTTACCATTAAAGAAGAACGATGAAACAGTAAAGCAAATTGTATGCATCTGAAGAGACTAGAAAGGCAATTTTAAAAAGCAAGAAGCAGAAATTAAAGATAAAAGCGGAAATTACTAAGATGGAAAATAAGAAATGGAGGAAGGCTAAATTCAAAACCTTAAATATCTAATGGGATAGATTTTCCTGTTATGAGATGATTAAGGAGAACAAAGTAAATGAATATGTGTAAGATATAAGTGAGGAGAAAGATATAACTATAAATATATAAGATTAAAATAATTAAAGGAAATAAAACATTTGAAAACGAAATCGATGTGGTGATGGTGGCTTCATCATTAAGTTGTGTCCACCTCTTGCGATCCTGTGGACTGTAGCCTGTCAGGCTCCTCTGTCCATGGAATTCTCCAGGCAAGAAAATTGGAGTGGGTTGCCATTTCTTTCTCCAGGGGATCTTCCCGACCCAGGGATCAAACCCAGGTCTCCTGCATTGCAGGCAGATGATTTACCAACTGAGTTATGAGGGAAGCCCAATGAAATGGATGATTTGCTATCAAATATAAGTTGGCTCAAATACAAGCTAACTCAAAAATAAAACAAAAAATTTGATAAAGCAATCATCATAGAAAGAATCAGACCAGAGATTAGATATCTAGGTATGTAGAAAGCCCAGAAACACATGTTCATTGCTGAAATTTTATCTCAACCTTAAAGAACAGGTCATTATAAAGCTGTTTCTAATCCAGATCATAAGAGAATGAGTATATCATTTGATTTTATTTTATAGGGTTAATATAATTTAATACCAAACCAGAATAAAGCTATTTCTGGAAAAAAAAAAGGAAACAAAAACTATGCAGAGGGAGTGAATGATCAGGGATCATTAATGAACATGATTCAAGATTCTAAATAAAATATTAGAAAATAAAATACAGCAAGGTATCAAAATATATCGTGACAAAGTCGGCTTTATTCAAGAAATGCAACATACCATCAATCTATTAACACAAGCCTAAGACAAATTCAAGGAAAACAAGCCATATGATCTTATTGAATGATGTTGAAAGACATTTGATAAAAGTAATCAGCCAGTCAGTAAAATTCTAAGTAAAATGGGAAAAGAAGAAAACTCAGTTCAGTTCAGTCGCTCAGTCGTGCCCGACTGTTTGCAACCCCATGAATCGCAGCACGCCAGGCCTCCCTGTCCATCACCAACTCCCAGAGTTCACTCAGACTCACGTCCATCGAGTCAGTGATGCCATCCAGCCATCTCATCCTCTGTCGTCCCCTTCTCCTCCTGCCCCCAATCCCTCCCAGCATCAGAGTCTTTTCCAATGAGTCAACTCTCCACATGAGGTGGCCAAAGTACTGGAGTTTCAGCTTTAGCATCATTCCTTCCAAAGAAATCCCAGGGCTGATCTCCTTCAGAGTGGACTGGTTGGATCTCCTTGCAGTCTAAGGGACTCTCAAGAGTCTTCTCCAACACCACAGTTCAAAAGCATCAATTCTTCAGCGCTCAGCTTTCTTCACAGTCCAACTCTCACATCCATACATGACCACATGAAAAACCATAGCCTTGACTAGACGGACCTTTGTTGGCAAAGTAATGTCTCTGCTTTTGAATATGCTATCTAGGTTGGTCATAACTTTCCTTCCAAGGCGCAAGCGTCTTTTAATTTCATGGCTGCAGTCACCATCTGCAGTGATTTTGGAGCCCAGAAAAATAAAGTCTGACACTGTTTCCACTGTTTCCCCATCTATTTCCCATGAAGTGATGGCACCAGATGCCATGATCTTCGATTTCTGAATGTTGAGCTTTAAGCTAACTTTTTTGCTCTCCTCTTTCACTTTCATCAAGAGGTTTTTTAATTCCTCTTCACTTTCTGCCATAAGAGTGGTGTTATCTGCATATCTGTAGTCATAGAAAACTACTTAAATATAAAAAGACTATTTATCAAAATCTAACAGTAGATATCCTAAATGTGAAACTCAAGTCATTTCAAATAAAATAAGGAATTAGGGATTCTCAGTTTAAAATTCTTGATATATGAAGTCGTTCCTGTGTGACATCTGCCTACCTCTTTTAGTTTCATTTCCTATCCTTAATTTACAGATAGGTCGTCACCATCCACATCTGCATCTAGCCCCTCCCGAAGGATGTTGTTTCATACTTCTTTGCTTTTTCTCAGACTGCCTTCTTTTTGCCTTGGTGCCTGCTTATCCCTATCCTCTCATCTTCATCTGAGCAAGTCCTCATTGTTAGACTCAGCTCCCACCCTCCCACATATGCCCTTGTATTTCTCCAGTGTTGCTCTGGAGAAATGCTGCTTGAGCACAAAAACGGGGTCCTGTTTTCTTCTGTTTGGCCATTGTCTACCACTATACCTGACACATAGAATACGTGTAATAAATGTTAACTGAATTACTGTATGAAGAGATGAACAAATCCATGAATACTATGACTGCTGCTGCCTTGCTTCCTTTGGTTTTATTCTTCCTAGTAACAGTGATGCTGTGACTTCCTGCTGAGAGGCTCGCTCAGGTTGATGACTAAACTTATCTCTTTGTGTATAGATGAATTCTCTTTTGTTTTATGACCCATATGCATACTTGGCAAATGATGCTGTTAATGCATTTTACTTGCCTTCTGCTTCATGAAGTGCCAATCGTGTCCATATCTGTTAAGTTTTTTTGCCTGCTTCTTTATTTCACCACTGTGTGCTGACAGTTTGAGGGGGTGAGGGTTAGGGCAGAGGAGATGTTCCAGAAGCTCTGCTAAGTGACCCAGAATAACTCTTTACCTTGCAGATGGTGCTTCATGTAAATTCTCTAGTGTCCTGCTGGGGTGCTTTTCTTGGCTAACAACTCATTGGACATTTTGACAACCGTTGCTTGTAGAGTAGACACCTTAGTGCTTTAACTACATCCCTAAGGCTGTGTAGGGGGAAATTGACCCTGAATGGATTCAGAAGAGTTCAGTCGGTGAGCCTGATTTTTCAGCTGCTTGAATTTGCCACTTCTTGTAATTTCTTTGGTCTCCCATTCTAGCTTCTGCCATCTGCCATTGTAACGTAGCACAGGTGCGCAAGATTTTCTTGTTCTCCTGTAAACATGGCTTTGCCATCCCCTTTATTTATCTGGTCATTAGTTATCGAATTGTTGATGGTTTGACCATTCCTCAAAACATCTGCTCCAGATGCTACTTCTCCAAGGGGAATGAGAAATAGCTAATGTGCTTTGTAGTCATTAACTTGGGTTTAATTGCTTTCTCCTAATTCAACGTGCACAAATTTTAATAATTTATTTAATTTACTCAATTGTCTAGTTTATTTGGGTGTGTAAAATGTACCATATGGAAATCTACATCATACTCCTCTAACTATAAAACTCATTTCAAGTATCATGTTTTCTGGGAAGTCTTGCCTGACTCCATCTAGCATAAGTCAGAATTTCCTCTTCTACTTATGCCAGTATTTTAAATGTGACATATTTTATTATAGTTATTTGTGTCTCATTTACTGAGTGGTGAAGCTGGGTTGGGTATGTCTTTTTACTTTTTAACCTCATTTATCAGTACAATTAGCAAGAGCTTAGAAATTAGCACATATTAAGTAAAGGCATGTAGCCTGACCAACCAGCTACAATAGTTGAACTCTTCATAACTATCCTTGTGTGTCCTTAAAAAATACAGAAAACCAGTGGGAGGGAATATCCTGATAAGAAACTTCCAGTAATCCTTTAGAAGCTTGGTTTAGAGGCAAAGACACTGGATTTGTAGTTGGAAAATCTGGGTTTCATGGCTACCATCTTTGACCTATGTCTCCTTTGGGAAAGTCAGGTACATTCAACTTTCCCATCCATAACATGGAAATACTAATATGTCATGGCCACCTCATACAGGTTTTGTGAGAACCGAGTGAAAGGACATTTGATAAAACTTCAAGCAATATGCAGAAGAAAGCTGTTGAAAGTGCTTCTGCTCATTTTGACATATTCAGTGCACTTACATAGGTCATATGATATTTTAATTTTTTACACTTAAATACTATTTTAAAAAATGATGTATCACACAAGGAGTATTCAGACTTCAAAGGAGATGATGAGAGTGATTTTGCCTTTTGGGCCTAACCAAGGCCTTAGAAATGCCCAAAGACGAAAATATGGCAGGCTGTAAAAAGTGAAACACAAATAAACAGTTGCAGCATCCTTCTGCAAAACTTGTTGCTGACTCTTTATCTTTTATCTGAGACTAAACGATATTCCTTATATTCACATACACAGGAGGCATCTGACCAAATCAGGCTACCTGTATAAGACATTTATTGAGTATTCCAGGGGAATTTCACACTCTTGCCCTTCTTGATATGAGGTCACAAAATTCACCTGGCTTCAAACAGACGCATGCGGCTACTGGGAGATTGCTTCAGTGTCTCCTCCATCTGTATATTCTGCCCAGTTTGATGGACACCTGCTGGCCTTTCATTTGTTAAGTGATGGCTTACTAATCAAGCCCTGTTTCTCTGAGAGGGCCTAGAATGACTTAGAAAACTTCAAATTTTACTTTCATTTGGAAGTCTCACAGTCACTACCCTCTCTTTGCTAATTCTTTCAAAACCATACAATTGCTATTACCACTGTTCTTTTGTGGTGGTAATCAAAAACTACTTAGAGACTGTACCTATCTCTACTCTGGAAAATAGGTACACAGGGTCTGTATCTGGTCTCTGAACTTCTTTCTTCATCACGTAGAACAGACATTTTTGTCTATGACCTTAAATTAGTTTTATGCCAACTGGTGGGATTCCCAGGCGGTAAAGAACCCACCTGCCAATGTAGGAGCCTTAAGAGATGTAGGTTCGATCGCTAAGTTATGAAGATCCCCATGGAGATGTGCATGGCAATCCGTTCCAATATTCTTGCCTGGAGAATCGCACGGACAGAGGAGCCTGGCAGGCTGCAGTCCATAGGGTCACACAGAGTCGGACATGACTGAAGTGACTTAGCAGGCACATGCATGCCAACTAGCTGTACTTATCAAAGTATGAGGGACTAATTTATTTCTTTTATCTTAAAAAAAAAGATTCAAGATCTATTTCACTTCCTTTGATCTCCTTATTGCCATTTTAAAATCATTGTTACTTGGTGTTTTAAAACCAACATACTAAAAACTGAATATAATAAAACAGCACAGACCAGTTCTTTGAAAATGGGCAGACAGAAGAGACTGGAGGGCAGAAACAAAAATTCAGTAAAGATGAGTTCAAAGAAAGATTTGTAAAAATGTTGCAGATTTCTTCACTAAATTCTTTGAGATGTCATTGATTCAAACATTACTTACCTAGGTCACAAGAATTCATTCTACTGAACATCACTTGCTATGAACTTAGGCTAGCATTTATTTTTAAGGATCACTTTCTGGTCTTGTTTCTTGCCTGAAAAGCTGTGCTGGCTTACATTCCAGGACAATAAAATAGTTGCCTGCTGCAGTTGATGGGATATTAGCTCAATTAACAAAACTAATAGAAGTCTGGAAACATGCTTGAGATTAAATGGTAAATTATAGGCCTGTGATCCTCATGTTTGATGGAGAAAACCATCATACAATTTACATTTCCAGATCCCTAGAGTTGATATAGAATTTGGTCTAAGAATACTTGCCTTTGAATCTGAGTTTTGCCATTTGCTCTTATGTAAATCAGGGAAAACTCTTTAATTTCCACATATTTCAGTTTTCTCATCAATTGTTGCTATTCAGTCATAAAGTTGTGTCTGACTCTTTGTGACCCCATGTACTGTAGCTTGCCAGGCTCCTCAGTCCTCCGCTATCTCCTGGAGTTTGCTCAAATTCATATCCATTGAGTCAGTGATGCTATCTAACCACTTCATTGTCTGCTGCCCTCTTCTCCTTTTACCTTCAGTCTTTCCCAGCATCAGGGTCTTCTCCAATGAGTCAGCTGTTCGCATCATATAACCAAAATATTGGAACTTCAGCTTCATCAATTAAATGGGACTTATAACACAGGGATGTCATTAGGTTAAGTTATTTGAAAGTTTT
>NW_011494794.1:2348056-2351580 GCF_000754665.1 Bison bison bison | reverse complement strand
AGTTTTATTTTTTAACACTCTAAAGCATCATACAAATGCTAGTTAGTTAGCATTATGGTTATTGCTTATCAAGAGCAAATCCTGTCAAAAAAATCTAATCTCATTTAGAGCGGAAGGACAATTTTGCTTCCTGTAGATGTCATTTCCCTTGATCTTGGCAATGTTTCTAAATGGAGCTTTGTTGCACAATATCAACCCTTATGGGAATATGACTGAGAGCACATACAGTTCCTTAGTGTGTTTCTAACACCTGGTTGGAAACATAATCTGAGATGGTCCTTAAAAATAAATGGTGGTCCAGGGAGGTAAGTAGCAGTGATGCTCAATGGGAAGAAGTCTTAGAACCAGGGTAACTCACCAAGGTAAGTTTCAATCAATGACACACAAACAGTTCAGTGAGACTAAGTTATTTAAGTATTCCAGTGACAAGATTGTATGAACTGGGTTCTGCTACTTTGATAAAAGATAAATTCAGAATTCAGAGTGACCTTGGTGGTTTAGAAAAGAGATCAGAAAAAGACTCAATGAGTTTTGTCCAACTAGGAGCAGAGGTAGACACAGGATGGGAACAAGGCCCAGATGTGCCCATATTTATGGGGAAAAGACCAGGCTATGTGTGAGGAAGCAGAAAGAGAGAGTGAGGTTCTGGGTTGTTACAGATTGCTGTGAGTCAGCAATGCGGCACTGCAGTGAGAAAGAGAGCTGAGTGCTGCAGGGCAAGGCAGGAAGGTGGCATGGAGCAAAAGCCGAGGGTGCAGCTCTTCTTAGAGGGAGAACTGGGCAGGCCACACTGGGTGGTTCATTTGGGGAGCCTTTTGGTCTTCTCAACTCAGAATTCTGCCTCTGATTAAATACCTGAAAATACTTGTTTAGGATACCTCCCCTGATTACTTCTGCAGAGGGTTAAGATGGGTGCTAGAGGGATGAATTACACATGGGAGAGTGCAGTTATCTGAAAGGTGAATGCTATACCACCACTCCTCCCAACTGTCTTACCCTTTTATTAAAAAATGATTTGTGATTTATTTAGAAATTCGCCAAGTATTTTAGGGTACCCTAATTTTCAGCCCCTATCATCTCTTGTATAAGGAATTCCCTAAGTTTACATTCATTAGGGTACTGTGCATAAGAGACCGGCTGTTTTGTCTAAACTCACTTCCTTCCCAGACAGGGCCACTGCCTTTTGTCTTCCTGCTGAGCTGCTCCTCATGCTTCAGGTCTCAGCTCAAGCCCTGCTTCTGGGTGAAGCCCTTTTTGACCTTCCTGGGAAGAGTTACATCCTTTGTGCTTGCCTCTGCCGCATCTTGTACGTTCCTTTGTTAGAGGTTCATTAATCACAGTGGATAGACTTAGAATGTGAGCTTCCTGAAGGTATGGATAAAATCTTATTTATCTTTGTATTGTAATCACCCAGAAAGGTACCTGGCACATGGTGTGTGCTCAGTAAATACTTATTAAATGATTAAATGAAGGAGTGAATGAAGGTAAGTATATAAGGACAAGATTTATTGTGGATAGATTAAAAAAAAAAAGCCTGGCATTTAACTCAAAAATGAACCTCCAAATGTGTGCATTCCCTGGTGTGTACCACACAGGTACACAGGGTATTATATTTTCAGCTGAATTTTAAGAGTTTCCAGTCTTTGCTAGTAACAATTAGGCATATCCTTTCCTCCCTTCACCTACAGGGGAGGAGCTAGACAGTCCCTCTCAACCTTAAGATCCTTTGTTATCTCATACTAAACCCCAGCACTTACTTTTCTTTTGCTTGGATCAGTGTGCTGAGGGTGCATGATGGAGACAGAATCAGCCTGAAGGGCACAATTTCACTCTGAGCAACCTGCAAGAGGCCTCCTCTGTTGAAATGGTCCAAAAGGTGAACAAGTGATGAAATTTTCGTATTGTCACGTATTTACAGTGGAGATGATTGGGAAGCCAGCACTTGTCCTTTTGAAGGCTACAATGCACAAATGTGTCCTTTCTATTCTGTAAGTCTCTTTCCTCATGGCAAATTTGACCAGAGGGAAACAGAAAAAATCTTTACCATATCATTGTCTCCCCATGTTCTGTTTCTGTCCTTTGAATGAAGCCTGTGATGCCTGTTGAGGATTTTAATGATCTGTTCCCAACACTGAAGCTGCTGATCTCTGGGACGTGACTCCCTCCATCCACCACCATTTTTGTTTCAGAAGCAAATAGAGCAACAGAAAACTGCATCGTTTGCCTAATGGCTTGTGTTAAAAACAACAGCAGAAAGTCTCCCTCTTTCCCTCCAGCTTGTTTTTAATATTAATCTTTCCATGAGTACATTCAGCTGTCTTTAATGTTGTCAACATGTTCCTAACAGGCTGACTGGGGTGTTAGCAAACATCAGCAGCAGGAAATCTCTAGTCCCTGACAGTTAAAGAAGACTCCCTTCCAAGCAGTGAGTTTAAAAAGCACATATTAGTTAATTTTTTAAAAAAGCCTTAGACTCTCAACAAGTTTATTAGTGTTATGATTTAATTGTGTATCTAAAAATGTCATGATTTTTACAGTGCCTCATCATTTTATTAGTCCTTTGGTTAACAAATAAATTATGGATATTTCAATTTATAGCTGAATTCTTAACAGTCTAGAAGATATCAGTCACAGATATCAAGCTCCCAGTGAGGGATCTGGTAGTGGTGAGACCGTGAGCTTGGGAGCCAGACTTACCTATATTTGAATTGGGTTCTCCCATGTTCACTTTGCTGATAAAGGTCCGTATAGTCAGAGCTATGATTTTTTCAGTAGTCATGCATGGAAGTGAGAGCTGAGCCATAAAGAAGGCTGAGCACCAAAGAATTGATGCTTTTTCCCCTCCATTTTAATTAATTAATTTATTTTAATTGGAGGCTTATTACTTTACAGTATTATAGTGGGTTTTGCCATACATTGACATGAATCGTAGTGCTGAAGAAGATAGGCTCTTGCGAGTCCCTTGGATTGCAAGGAGATCAAACTAGTCAAACCTGGAAATTCCCTGGAAATTCAGGAAATCAACCCTGAATATTCTTTGGAAGTATTAATGCTGAAATTTCCAGCACTTTGGCCACCTGATGTGAAGAGCCAACTCATTGGAAAAGACCCTGATGCTGGGAAAGATTGAGGGCAAGAGGAGAAGGGGGTGACAGAGGATGAGATGGTTGGATGGCATCACTGACTCGATGGACATGAGTTTGAGCAAACTTCAGGAGACAGTGAAGGACAGGGAAGCTGGGCGTGCTGCAGTCCATGGGGTTGCAAAGAGCTGGACACGACTTAGGGACTGAACAGCAATAACTGCAGTGTTCTAGCTTCATGACTGGGGAAGAAACTGCTCTGTGCCTCAGCTTCCCCATTTATGAAATAAGGTTGATGTTATCTCCTTTGTACAGTTATTGTCAAAATTAAATGTCACTACAAGTAAGACTCAGTACAATTTTAGAATCATGGTAAATTCTTGGTAAATGATGATGATGAGGAATTGAGAATAAAATTTTTTAACTGGTAGGTTGATCCTG
>NW_011494794.1:2343341-2347956 GCF_000754665.1 Bison bison bison | reverse complement strand
TGGAGAACTCAAATCCTTATTCATAAAAACAAATTCCACCTCTTAGGATGGGAACAATTGCAGTCTTTCACAGTGTTAATTTTCAAATTTCTCAAAAAGCAAAAAACAGCTGAAAGCTTCACTGTTTAGGCTTTCTAGTAACAGCATTGAGGATAGAAAGCCCATTCTATGTAAATCTAGACAGTGTATTTATCATTTATTTTCTGAATGTCTAAATATGTGTCTTGGGCCTTTATCTTATGTAAACACTTGGGTGATAATTAAATTGCAGGAATATCCACAGCCTTTTGTGTTTGGGTGACCTTCTCTTAGTCTTGAATACCATGCCAACACATTTTCTGACAAATAATTATATTTGAGAGAAATTTACAAAAAAGGATAAAGAGGATCAGTAAAAATTTAAAAAAAGGTGTTGCTATTTTAAGGTAATTAATATTTTAGGTTCCTTGGCAGTAAAAATAGGACTTCACCAGATGGCAGATGTGTTTTTGGTTACTAATGTCATGCTATATTTTGAATGAAGAGATGTCAGGGGGAGGAGTTGTTGAGAGCAGCTTTTGCAAATCAAACCAAGGCATGCAATATGGGGCTCGGAAATGGAGGAGGAAATGAGTAAACAAGGAAGTTATTTTTAATTGCATAAGCACATGAACTTGATTTTCTTGAGAAAAACCTGACTTTTTCACATGAAATTGGACACATGAGTGTGGTGGGATTCTGTGTCAGGTGTATGAGTTTGAAATGGAGCAATACAAGGACAGTAACATTCCTGATATCTCAGAGTAGAGGTCTTCAAGGTGCTTATGAGAATGCCTCCTTGAGGAGCCTTCCAGGGACAGGAGGGAGATACGGGACAGCAGTTCTCCTCTGCCCTGGGCTCCACTGTGTTTTTCTTGTATTACTCAGAAAAGGCAGTAGGGAAACAATAGCATCTCCCAGATAGCTTAAAACCTGTTGAAGATGGTGGAATTTAGCTCCCATTGACAGATAGGAGTCAAGACTAGAGCAAGGCCACCATCTCTTAACTGTGACAGCTGGTGGAAGTTAGACCTGAGCCTGAGGTTTTTCTCAATTTGATATTCTTAATCCTTTCCACATTGCCTTGTGGGTGCACTGGGGAACCAAATGGCTGAACCATGAAAAGGCCTCAGAGATAACAATAGCTGATATTTATTGAATGCTTACTACATGTCATAATCCTTACATGTGCAATCTCTGCTGTCTTGTAAAGCCCTCAAGATAGATATTGTCTCCATTCCATTGGAACCACAGGGAACTGAGGATCATAGTGGTTGAGTAACTAGCTCGGAGTTGCACTGAGCTATCATTTAAACTCAATTCTTTCTGGAGCCAAAGCCCAGGCTCTTCCCATGATATGGCATAGTTCTTTAGGGCATGCCTATATCTCCTGGCTTGTTTTCATTTTTTTAACATCAAAGTGAAGATGAGAGGAAATATACATAGTTATGTGATAAGGTTATGCGCTTCCCTGGTGGCTCAGTGGTAAAGAATCTGCTTGCTAATGCAGGAGATGTAGGTTTGATCCCTGGTCTGGGAAGATACTCTGGAGAAGGAAATGGTAACCCACTCCAGTATTCTTGTCTGGAGAACCCTATGGGCAGAGGAGCTTGGCAGGCTACAGTCTCAAAGAATCGGACATGACTTAGTGACTGAACAACAACAACAATAAGATTATACTTCCAGATGTTAATGTGGCCCTAAAACATGAAGAATGTGTTATTTTTTTTCTCTTATTTTGTCATGGTGAAGCCGGGTAGTATGTGGAAAGGAGACTAATTGGGAAGTTAGGCCGTGAAGATTTTAGTCCAGGTTGCACCACCACAAAGATGTGGCCTTGGATAAATCATTTAACCCTCCATCCCCACCCCATGTGCCCCAGTGACTTCAAATAAAAATGAGTCAACAAAATTACTATATGTCTATATTTTCTCCCAGGTCTAATACTCAATGGTTTTAAAAAGACCTCAAAACCCTTCACTAACATAAACCTGTACCCTCTACCAATCACCCTATTTTCATGTGAAATTAGAGTGCATATAGAGCAGACACTTATTTCAGATCCATTTTGAGTACAAATAGACTGTTGCCCTCCTAATTGAGTCCTCAACGTTGCTACAAGTAGATTCAGGATCACACTTTCCAAATAATTACCAAAATTCATGAACATAATTAACTTAGGCATTTGGAGGCATAATACAATGCTTGGAAATATCATCTGATGCCAGAAATATTTACTGAAGATTTATTTATTTCCCCAATCAGCTGAGGCATGAGAGAGAAAGAGAAGCTACTTTCCTGATTTTATGTGCTCTGTGGGTATATTTTTTGAATTCTCCCTAGTTTTATTATGTGCTTTCTAGACTGATTAATTCTGTTGAGAAAATTAAGTAAGCAAATGCTAGTGAAAGAATTAAAAACTCTAAAATGCCAGTGTTAACATGTGTTATCATGAGGAGACTCTTGGTAGCTGCTGATTTGTTGACTACCTTCTAGGTTCAGATTCTCTATACATATCATGATCCCTCTTCACAGTGACCTTTTAAGGTAGGCATTGCCATCTTTTTAAAAAGAAAATTAGCTTTATTGAGATATTATTCACACTGTCATCTTCTTTTTAGCAACAAGGATTAAAACTCTTACACAATTTATGTCATATGCTCAAAGGAACCTCTTGTTTATGGTAAAAGCACTACACAAGCCCAGATCTATTTACCTAAAGGATTGTGTGTTGTCCATTAGGTTCCCTTTGAGGGAGATAACTTGACCACTGGAGGATGAGAAGGAATGTGAGATCAGTGATCTAGTTTACTCTGAGCATGCAGAGGGGGGGTTTTTTCCTGCTGGAGCATGAGAATTTGTGATGGGCTGTGGAGGGACATGGCTTCCAGCTGTACATTGGTGCTCTGCAAGCATTTCCCTTAAATTCTGTATGTGTATTTTCTATTTTCTTTTGCTCATTGTCCACTGTTACTAAATCATACAACCACCACCATTTAGAGGTTATCTGGTTCAATCCTCAAGTTTACAAATGAGACGATGAACACTCAAGGAGAAGTAACTTACTTAAGGTCACATGTTCATCTGAGGTTTACTTGAGATAGAATCCAGACTGCTGCTGCTGCTAAGTCGCTTCAGTCATGTCTGACTCTGTGCAACCCCATCGATGGCAGCCCCCATCCCTGGGATTCTCCAGGCAAGAACACTGGAGTGGGTTGCCATTTCCTTTTCCAATGCATGAAAGTGAAAAGTGAAAGTCAAGTCTCTCATTCATGTCCGACTCTGTGCGACCCCATAGACAGCAGCTCACCAGGCTCCTCCGTCCATGGGATTTTCCAGGCAAGAGTACTGGAGTGGGGTGCCATTGCCTTCTCTGAGAATCCAGATAGTCATATTTAAATGCCGTATTCTCTTTCTTACTTCTTTCATCCACTTTAACCTTTGATCTGCTTGGGTGACAGTAAGGTAGACTCAGACCTTTGAAGCAGTTTGGTAACACCTAATTTTATCACCACCAGGTAACAGAACCACAAGTGTGTATCACAAATACAACTTTTGAAGAAATTATCTATATATGTATGGAAAAATTAGTTGCATTATGTTTTGTCTAAGCATTTTAAAACAAAGAAAGCATCTTCACTACTGCCTCTAGCAGAAAAAGCTTAGTAGGAAGTTCATAATGTGAATATATTAAATAATTTGGAACTCAGTGGTTTCTATATAAAGATAGACCAAAGCATAATTTCTTACCCATATTTTCTCTCTACATTATGAATACTCAGTACAATCAGCAATTGCATGTTACTTAATTAACCCATACTTTTGATATTTTAGGAAAATATTGTTATTATGCTTTTGATTATCTTCCCACATTCTTGCCTCTGCTCCTCTACTTTTGTTTTGGCCTCTGTTTATGTTTTACTTGCTTTCTTTTAAAAAACATACCTACCAATATCTTTCATTATGTAAACTAAAAATAATCTGAAGGTGTTTTCAGTTGTGTCCGACTCTTTGCGACCCCATGAATCGCAGCACACCAGGCCTCCCTGTCCATCACCAACTCCCGGAGTTTACTCACACTCATGTCCATTGAGTCGGTGATGCCATCCAACCATCTTATCCTCTGTTGTCCCCTTCTCCTTCCACCTTCAATCATTCCCAGCATCAGGGTCTTTTCAAATCAGTCAGTTCTTTGCATCAGGTGGCCCAAGTATTAGAGTTTCAGCTTCAACATCAGTCCTTCCGATGAATATCCGGGACTGATCTCCTTTAGGATTGACTGGTTGGATTTCCTTGCAGTCCAAGGGACTCTCAAAAGACTTCTCCAACACCACAGTTCAAAAGCATCAATTCTTTGGCCCTCAGCTTTCTTCACAGTCCAACTCTCACATCCATACATGACTACTGGAAAAACCATAGCCTTGACTAGATGGACTCTTGCTGGCAAAGTAATGTCTCTGCTTTTTAGTATGCTGTCTAGGTTGGTCATAACTTTCCTTCCAAGGATTTCATGCCTGCAATCCCATCTGCAGTGATTTTGGAGCCCAGAAAAATGAAGTCTGACACTGTTTCCACAGTTTCCCCATCTATTTGCCAT
>NW_011494794.1:2339795-2343208 GCF_000754665.1 Bison bison bison | reverse complement strand
AATTTTTTATTAAAATAATATTGTCACAGATTTTGTTTCTCTGGCAGTAAACACTGAGATGAAGTTTGGGGTATGTATCAGTTTCCTAGCATGGACCTAGCAAAGTGCCACAGACTGGATGGCTTAAAGGACAGAAACGTATTGCCTTCTGGAGATGGGAAGTCCAAGATCAAGGTGAGGCAGGGTTGTTTCCTTCTCAAGGCTGAAGGGGAAGATCTGTTCTAGGACTCTCCCCTAGCTCTGTTCATTTACGGGTAATCTTTGGCCTTTCCTTGGCTTGTGACAGTATCACCCCAATTTCTGCCTTCATCTGTAGAGCTTGCTCCCTGTGTGTATGTCTGTGCCCAAGCTTCCCCTTTTATAAGTCCACCAGTCATGTTGAATTAAAGCCTGCCCTGCTTCAGGGTGACCCCGTATTAACTAGTTATATCTGCAATGATTCTATTTCCAAATAAGGTCACATTCTTAAGTAGTAGTGGTAAGGGTGTCAATATGTAAATTTGGGATTCAGAATGCTTCCTGTTTGCAGAGCACGTGGAGATGTGGGGGATGTTGAGCCCAGAGAACATGGAAACTTTCTCTCCTTTCCACATACCTAGCATTTGGCTATTCTGAAGTTATATACATTTATAATAAACCATTAAGTTAGTAAGTAAAATGTTTCTCTGAGTTCTGTGAACTGCTCTAGTAAACTAATCAAGTGCAGAGAGGAGGACAAGGGAGGGTCTTGTTCCCTTCCCAGGGGAGGCTATAAAACCTCCAGCCTAATGCCAATGGTCCAGAAGCATAGGTGACAAGTGCTCATTGTGCATTGCTAGGCAATGCTGTCTCTGGCTAGATATTGTCAGAAGAGAGTTGAATTATAGGACACTCAGCTGGTTCCAAGGATCACTTAGTGTGGGGGAAAAAAAATGCACATTGGAACTTGTGTCAGATTTGTAGTCTCGTAGGCCCAAGCAGAATGTAAGCTTCCTATGAGCAGAGACTGTGCTTTCATTTTATTTTGAATTTTCCATAGTGCTTAGAATGGAGCATCTGTTGTTACATGGAGATTAATATCATTTGCTTGACAGGCAGTTTGTTGGAGAGTAGAAAAATGGTCTTTGGAGTCCAGTAGATCTAGGTCCTCCATCTTATGTGTGTCACCTTGGGAAAAAGCTAAATCATTTCTCCCAGACTTCTGCTTGGCCCTGCTTTGCTATCACGATTTTGAGACTATAAGACCTTATAGGTAGGTGGTACTTGCCCTAGAGGACAGTCTTTTGTTCCAGGTTAAAGCCAAGGGAATACACAGCAGCCCTCATCCTAAAGCAGAGCTGAGTAGAGGGCACCATGTGGAAAGTGTTGCAAGAATGTTCATCTACTTTGTGGGGTTCTGGAAAGAATGAGAAGAATGGCAAGTGTGAGGAGCTCTCTCAGTGCGGGTATTAATGGCAGATGGGAAGTGATAGTCCCCTGTGGTGAGGGAACAGCCCTCACTTTCCAAGATGTTTGCCTTCCTCATTCCCTGCCCGGCTGACAATACTGTCCCCGCCCACCACTGTTTCAGCCATCAGGGCCTGTGTACATTTCCAAATGGCTCTGCGGGTCACTACCTCCTTTGCTGAAAACCACTGGACATAATTCAAAAAGTACTGGGGGTTCTGCCTTTGTCTTAGAGAACACTGAATAGAGCAAGATAGGGTGGAGGAGACTTCCTGCACAACAACAGCACTACTTTGTTTTATATTACTGTGGGTTGTTTTTTTTTTTTTTTTTTTTTGAAAATAGAAATGCAGTTGTACAGTTGAAATCAAACATTGCTTAACTGCAAAGACTGAATTCCAAACTATGTCAGATCAAGGCTGAGAAAAGGGTCCATTCAAGAAAAGAATGAAAGGGTGCTACTCTTTTAAGACGAATGCAGACCCTCCTCCATTCTCTAGAAATGGATATTAGCACTGGCATCCCACTGCAATAATCAGTCAGCTCAGTTCAGTCACTCAGTCGTGTCCAACTCTTTGTAATCCCATGGACTGTAGCCTGCCAGGCCTCCCTGTCCATCACCAACTCCCGGAGCTTGCTCAAACTCATGTTCATAGAATTGGTGATGCCATCCAACCATCTCATCCTCTATTGTTCCCTTCTCCTCCCGCCTTTGATCTTTCCCAGCATCAGGGTCTTTTCAAATGAGTCAGTTTTTCGCATCAGGTGGCCAACGTATTGGAGTTTCAGCTTCAGCATCAGTCCTTCAAATGAATGTTCGGGACTGATTTCCTTTAGAATGGACTGGTTGGATCTCCTTGCTGTTCAAGGGACTCTCAAGAGTTTTCTCCAACACCACAGTTCAAAAGCATCAGTTCTTTGGCGATCAGCTTTCTTTATAGTCCAACTCTTACATCCATACATGACTACTGGAAAGACTATAGCTTTGACTAGATGAACCCTTGTCGGTAAAGTAATGTCTCTATTTTTTAATATGTTGTCTAGATTGGTCATAGCTTTTCTTCCAAGGAGCAAGAGTCTTTTAATTCATGGCTGCAGTCACCATCTGCAGTGATTTTGGAGCCCGCCCAAAGTCTTTCACTGTTTCCATTGTTTCCCCATCTATTTGCCATGAAATGATGGGACCAGAAGCCATGATATTAGTTTTTTGAATGTTAAGTTTTAAGCCAGCTTTTTCACTCTCCTCTTCTACTTTCATCAAGAGGCTCTTTAGTTCCTCTTTGCTTTCTACTATAAAGGTGGTGTCATCTGCACATCTGAGGTTATTGATATTTCTCCCTGCAGTCTTGATTCCAGCTTGTGCTTTATCCAGTTCAGCATTTCACATGATGTACTCTGCATATGTTCCAGAAAAACATCTATTTCTGCTTTATTGACTATGCCAGAGTCTTTGATTGTGTGGATCACAATAAACTGTGGAAAATCCTGAAAGAGATGGGAATACCAGACCACCTGACCTGCCTTTTGAGAAATCTGTATGCAGGTCAGGAAGCAACAGTTAGAACTGGACATGGAACAACAGACTGGCTCCAAATAGGAAAAGGAGTACATCAAGGCTGTGTATTGTCACTCTGCTTATTTAACTTATATGCAGAGTACATCATGAGAAATGCTGGGCTAGATAAAGCACAAGCTGGAATCAAGATTGCCAGGAGAAATGTCAATAACCTCAGATATGCAGATGACACCACCCTTATGGCAGAAAGTGAAGAAGAACTGAAGAGCCTCTTGATAAAAGTGAAAGAGGAGAGTGAAAAAGTTGACTTAAAGCTCAACATTCAAAAACTAAGGTGATGGCATCTGGTCCCATCACTTCATGGCAAATAGATGGGGAAACAGTGGCAACAGTGGCTGACGTTGTTTTTCTGGGCTCCAACATCACTGTAGATGGTGGTTGTAGCCATGAAATTAAAAGACACTTACTCCTT
>NW_011494794.1:2338029-2339607 GCF_000754665.1 Bison bison bison | reverse complement strand
GCTATGGTTTTTCCAGTGGTCATGTATGGATGTGAGAGTTGGACTATAAAGAAAGCTGAGTGCTGAAGAATTGATGCTTTTGAACTGTGGTGTTGGAGGACTCGTGAGAGTCCCTTGGACTACAAGGAGATCCAACCAGTCAATCCTAAAGGAGATCAGTCCCGGACATTCATTGGAAAGACTGATGTTGAAACTGAAACTCCAATATTTTGGCCACCTGATGCAAAGAACTGACTCATTTGTAAAGACCCTGATGCTGGGAACGATTGGAAGGTGGGAGGAGAAGGGGACAACAGAGGATAAGATGGTTGGATGACATCACTGATTCAATGTACATGAGTTTGAGTAAACTCCAGGAGTTGGTGATGGACAGGGAGGCCTGGCGTGCTGCAGTCCATGGGATCGCAAAGAGTCGGACATGACTGAGTGACTGAATTGAATTGGACTGAACTCTGCATATAAGTTAAGTAATAGGGTGACAATATACAGGCTTGATGTACTCCTTTCCCAGTTTGGAACCAGTCTGTTGTTCCATGTCTGGTTCTAACTGTTGCTTCTTGACATGCATACATATTTCTCAGGAGGCAAGTAAGGTGGTCTAGTTTCCTATCTCTTGAAGAATTTTCCCATCTCTTAAAGAAGTTTTTTGTGATCCACACAGTCAAAGGCTTTAGCATAGTCTCTGCAATCATAATGAAAATAATACTGTCCATTCATTTAGCATTGACCGTGATCCATGTATAGAGGCGAAATAGTCTTTGGAATTTGAGCAATAAACCTGCATTCACATAGCGAGTAACTGAATCTGGATTTAAATCCATTAGTTCAGTTCAGTTCAGTTGCTCAGTCATGTCCGACTCTTTGCAACCCCATGGACTGCAGCATGCCAGGCCTCCCTGTCCATCACCAACTCCCGGAGTTTACTCAAACTCATGTCCACTGAGTCAGTGATACCGTCCAACCATCTCATCCTCTGTTGTCCCCTTCTCCTCCTGCCCCCAATCCCTCCCAGCATCAGAATCTTTTCCAATGAGTCAACTCTTCGCATGAGGTGGCCAAAGTACTGGAGTTTCAGCTTTAGCATCAGTCCTTCCAATGAACACCCAGGACTGATCTACTTTAGAATGGACTGGTTGGATCTCCTTGCTGTCCAAGGGACTCTGAAGAGTCTTCTCCAACACCACAGTTCAAAAGCATCAATTCTTCAGCGCTCAGCTTTCTTCATAGTCCAACTCTCACATCCATACATGACCACTGGAAAAACCATAGCCTTGACTAGATGGACCTTTGTTGGCAAAGTAATGTCTCTGCTTTTGAATATGCTATTTAGATTGGTCATAACTTTCCTTCCAAGGAGTAACTGTCTTTTAATTTCATGGCTGCAGTCACCACCTGCAGTGATTTTGGAGTCCAAAAAATAAAGTCTGACACTGTTTCCACTGTTTACCCATATATTTCCCATGAAGTGATGGGACCAGATGCCATGATCTTCGTTTTCTGAATGTTGAGCTTTAAGCCAACTTTTTCACTCTCCTCTTTCACTTTCATCAACAGGCTTTTTAGTTCCTCTTCACTGTC
>NW_011494794.1:2334644-2337911 GCF_000754665.1 Bison bison bison | reverse complement strand
GATCCAGCAGATGTTGGCAATTGGATCTCTGGTTCCTCTGCCTTTTCTAAAACCAGCTTGAACATCTGGAATTTCATGGTTCACGTATTGCTGAAGCCTGGCTTGGAGAATTTTGAGCATTACTTTACTAGCGTGTGAGATGAGTGCAATTGTGCTGTGGTTTGAGCATTCTTTGGCATTGCCTTTCTTTGGGATTGGAATGAAAATTGACCTTTTCCAGTCCTGTGGCCACTGCTGAGTTTTCCAAATTTGCTGGCATATTGAATGCAGCACTTTCACAGCATCATCTTTCAGGATTTGAAACAGGTGAACTGGAATTCTGTCACCTCCACTAGCTTTGTTCGTAGTGATGCTTCCTAAGGCCCACTTGACTTCACATTCCAGGATGTCTGGCTCTAGGTGAGTGATCACACCATCATGATTATCTGGGTCGTGAAGATCAATTTACTATAAAAGCCATGTACTTTCTCTATCAAGCTATGATATGATTGTAATTTGTTCTTCACTGAATACTTCAAATTAAATACTTGTATTAGGCATGTTGCTATGTTTGCAATGCTTATACTTACATCATAAAAGACAGTGGGCAGATATTACATATGAGAATTTAGAGTGTTTTTCCTTCTTGTCAATACAGTCTTTGTTCTTCTAAAGGCTCCCCTCTGGAAGGTGAACAAAGCACTGGCCCTGGGGTATCCCATCAGCATTTGTCCTCTCCAGGTGACCAGTTTGAACATGCCAAGCCTGGGGCATGTCCTGTAGAAGGGCGTTTTAAGAGCCCCTCTTTCTGTGTCACTTACTACTCAGGATTGGTGCATGGATGTATGAATCAAACATCCTCACGGGGTACAGCTTTTATTTTTAGATAGTCTTAGGAATAGTTTTGGGAGGCAAACAAAGCACTATTTGAAAATTGAGGACTTGTGATTTTCTAAGTCAGGATAAATGTGTGCCTCTTAGAAAAGCTCTGAGTCAGTCCTGTAGATGATTAAGTGTATTGCTATTGTTAAATAAATTAGACGAGTCAATTGATTCTCATCAGTGGGATATGGGAGTCTATCTTGCAAAATCAGCTAATGTACCTAATCATGCACAGAAGTTGGATATGAGACCTTTATGTGTACATCAATAATAAGCTATTTTTATGAAACTCAGAGATAGGTTCCCCCCTCTTTTCCCCTCTCTTTTTCCTCATAACACTTTCCTCTCATATGTTTCATCTTTGACAACACAGCAGAGGCATGCAATATTTCCCACTTCTTTTCTGCTTATCCCATAGGTCAGTTGTCTGGGAAATGCCATAAGAATGTTTTTTTATATTTACTTAGATTGCTTGTACAAACTGCCCCATCATTTCAGAATATGATGTTCCATGGGCACCTATAGTTTATATGTTTGTCTTAGGGTGCACAGTGTTTTGGGATCTCATTATCTTCTTTTTGAAATAAAGTCTGTTATACTGAGTTTGGACCAACCAACTCTAGACAGAACCATTTGCCCAAAACTTCAGAGGTTTTACAATTTTCCCCTCACTTCTTTCCACTACATAGTGTCTCTGTTCATATGGTCAAAATAAAAAGTGGTATAACAAGATGAAATAAAATATATTAGAGGTAAAAGAACATTGTGCTTGCCACTTAAAAAGCTCCATGTTTTTTTGCTTTTAATGTCCTTGTCGAGTCTCCGGGTTGGCTGAGGGGCATGAAGCAAACCATTGTTAGTCTGGGCTGAGGTGTTCTCACCTGAGTGTATTGGAATGGGGAGAGCGACTCTTGACAAGTGCACCCCTCTCTTTTGTCCTACATCCTTGATGGATGGTATGGATCAGGCATGGATCTAGGGCCCACAGAACAGTGTCTGGCTTTATTGTCGTTTTCAATCCAAAGAGTATTTCCAAATGATCGATTAAGTGCTAGTTACAAACAAGTTGTCACCTCTTGTCAATTGGCTGGTTGTCTCTTTCCAGCTTGTTTTCATAAGTTGTAATGTGAGTTCCCCAGTAATTTTTACAAATGCAAGAAAACTATGGTGGAGAACAATATTTAATGAAAAACAAGAACTTGCTGACAGCAAAAAGTTATCAGAGTAGGAGAGAAAATTTGTTCGGTCATTAAGTCATGTCAGACTCTTTGTGAACCCATGGACTACAGCATGTTAGGCTTCCCTGTCCTTCACTATCTCTCTGAGTTTGCTCAGACTCATGTCCATTGAGTCAGTGATGCCATTGGGTGAGGACAAATGGATGGGTTGAGGCTTCTTTGATATCCTTTAAATCATATGTTTTAAATATCATCCTGTACTATCTCCCTTTCAAATTTCATTTTATTAAGACAGTTAAAAACTGAAGAAGTTGAGTTTTTAGCTTACAGTTAAATGTTTTCCTTTTACTTTAAAGACAATGAATCTAATTTCTGATCACTGTTTGATAAATTTCTTGAGAGTCTCATTAAAAATAATTATATCTAGTGGATAGTAGAAGAATTTGGTGCATGCACCAGAAGTAGACATGCTTTTATATTTTAATTTTGACTTTCA
Organism: Bison bison bison; assembly: GCF_000754665.1. Lineage (NCBI taxonomy): Eukaryota > Metazoa > Chordata > Mammalia > Artiodactyla > Bovidae > Bison > Bison bison. The sequence goes on along the minus strand of NW_011494794.1, from coordinate 2,335,376 downwards.
GATAATGTTTTGATGATATTGGAATCCTCATGAATGATTTATAGTGTCACTTAAATCATTTTATTGAATGAGAGACAGATATTTCTAAGCTGGGCATGATTAATCTCTCCCATGCTGCTGCTGCTGCTAAGTCGCTTCAATCGAGTCTGACTCTGTGAGACCCCATAGATGGCAGCCCACCAGGCTCCCCCGTCCCTGGGATTCTCCAGGCAAGAACACTGGAGTGGGTTACCATTTCCTTCTCCAATGCATGAAAGTGAAAAGTGAAAGTGAAGTCACTCAGTCGTGTCTGACTCTCAGCGACCCCATGGACTGCAGCCCACCAGGCTCCTCCATCCTTGGGATTTTCCAGGCACAAGTACTGGAGTGGCATGTCATTGCCTTCTCTTAATCTCTCCCATAGTAAACAATAAATAACAAAATAGTCCCTTATGTTGTATACTACTTTATGATAGACAAATGCTGTCTAATGTTTGTTTTGTTTCATTGCCTTTTCATTTATTTAATCAGTCAGGAGCCTATCATACTTTATAATAACTGCATTTTGGAATGGAGGAAAATTATGAATGGAGTGGCTAAACTAACTGCCCAAGGTCACATATGTCTCTAGAATGTCCTGGAGCAAGAACTTGAATCTAAGTTCTCTGTTTGAGAACTTTTGCCTACATTCTGCTTCTTTCTAAAATATATATATATATATATATATATATATATATATATATATATTTAAAT
>NW_011494794.1:2320879-2334544 GCF_000754665.1 Bison bison bison | reverse complement strand
TATATTTTAAGTTAAATTACTCAGAACATATTTAAGTATGAATAAGAAGCAATGGGTTCTAATATAGAAAAAATTGAATAAATATTTTTTTAAATGCAAATTTTTGGACATATATAAGAAATGTTTATTAATGTGGTTGGGTTTCTTAGTTTAAGAAGAGCTGATACTGGTCTCAATGGACTTCCCAGGAGGTGCAGTGGTAAAGAATCTGATTGCCCATGCAGGAGATGCAAGAGATGTGGGTTCTCAAGGCATGGTTTGATCCCTGGGTTGGGAAGACCCCTTGGAGTAGGAAATGACAACCCACTCCATTATTCTTTCCTGGAACATTCCATGGAGAGAGGAGTCCATGTGGTCGTGAAGAGTCGAACACGACTGAGCCTCAAACCCTCAGCTGATATGACTTGATATAAAGAGATGACATGCTCTTTGTATTTACTGTTAAGCATGTAAACATGCTGGAGACACACAAACAAAAGCCCACCTGCTCCCCATTCTCACACACACACACACACACACTCTGTCACACACACTCACACACTTCTCTGTTTCCCCCCAGTTCCAGTCCCTATTCTCCATATGTTGGGGCAAGTATATTAGAGCTTATCATAGGATGTACATATTCTCAGGTTGCCATTTATCTTGTATGTATTGGTAGTTTTATTTTTCCTTTTGATGGTATTGTGGTCTTTGAAATTATAGGCAAGGCCAAAGAAATCACCTGTGCTTTCCCCCTGCATTGCTTTGTTTCTCTTGAACTCCTGCTCCCCTCAGTTCAGTTCAGTTCGGTTCAGTCGCTCAGTCATGTCTGACTCTTTGCGACCCTATAAATTCAATAAAGCCAAATGACTCAACTAAGATTATCATAATATCACCCCAAACATGCTCACTCCTCATACCAAGATCCTTGCTGCCAGTGGCTTGTGAATTTTCCTGTATCCTCATTGGGATTGGACCCATATTAAATACTGGCCATATCTGTTGACTTGAATAGAACCCTTTGTTAGAAAGGACATGAAAGGGTGCAACAATGGAAGTGCCATAATAGAAAGAGTTCAAGCTTAGAACTAGACTGACCAAGGGATTTACTCCTGGTACTGTAATTTACTAGCTGATCTTATGCAAATACTTTTAACTTGTTTTGAGACTCATTTTCCCTATCTGGAAAACAGGAATAATATTCTTATTGAGTAGCACCTAACAAAGTTCCTGATGCATAACAGGTGCTCAAAAGTGGTTGTGATTGTGACTAAACTGGCTTAAAATTCAATATTAAAAAAGCCAAGATCATGGCATCAGTCCTATAACTTCATGGCAAAAAGAAGGGGGGAAAATGGAAACAATGACAGATTTTATTTTCTTGGGCTCCAAAATCACTTTGAATTGTGACTGCAGCCATGAAAGTAAAAGATGCTTGCTCTTTGGAAGGAAAGCTATGACAAACCTAGACTGTATTAACTTTACCAACAAAGGTCCATATAGTCGACACTATGGTTTTTCCAGTAGTCATGTATGGATGTGAGAGTTGGACCATTAAAGAATCCTGAGTTCTGAAGAACTGAAGCTTTCAAATTGTGGTGCTGGGGAAGACTCTTGAGAGTCCCTTGGACTGCAAGGAGATTAAACAGATCAATCCTAAAGGAAATCAGTCCTGAATATTCATTGGAAGGATTGATGCTGCTGCTGAAGCTCCAGTATTTTGGCCACCTGCTTCAAAAAGCTGACTCATTGGAAAAGGCCCTGATGCTGGGAAAGATTGAAGGCAGGAGGAGAGGGGGTGGTGGAGGATGAAATGATTAGATAGCATCATCAAATTCAGTGGACTTGAATTTGAGCAAGCTCCAGGAGATAGTGAAGGACGAGGAACCTGATATACCACAGTGCATGGAGTTGCAAAGAGTCAGACACGACTTAGCAACCAAACAAAAACATCATCATTGTTGTTTTTGTTATTTTATTATTATTTGTTTGTTGTTAGCAAAGATCCCAAATATGAAAAAGTCAAAGAACTTAGCTCTTTTTGTTTTGGCTGAGTTAAGAATGAAACATTTCCTGTAAGGGAGAGAGTCTATAAGTTCTGCTTTTACTTCATAAGGTTGAGGAGAATCTCGTACCAGTATATAGAGTAAAATTCAGTTTAGAATGTCAGATGGAATACTGACCCATAGGATTAATCTGCCTAAATGACACTCTTCAGGAGCTGGTTAGTACAAGCAGCACAGCAGAATCCATTAACTCCCCTTTTCATCTACTTTTAATGTAAAAGTCAATGAGCAAAGAGCTTTTACTGCATGGAATTTTGCTGTACATCCCACACGACTGAAGTGAACTACTTCAGTTCAGGTGACCAAGGTAGCCTGAGTTCGGTGAAAGTTTCCTTTCTGATCCACTTTTTTTTTTCTATTTTTTTAAAATTTTATTTTATTTTTAAACTTTACATAATTGTATTAGTTTTGCCAAATATCAAAATGAATCCATCACAGGTATACATGTGCTCCCATCCTGAACCCTCCTCCCTCCTCCCTCCCCATACCATTCCTCTGGGTCGATCCACTTTTGTAGAGCAATGTATACTGCTGTGCTGTTGTGAGAAATGCTTAAACTTGTCCCACCCCGTCAGATATTTGCTCCGCCCCGCCCACACACAGCAGATACTCAGACTCTGCATTCACTCTCTCCCTCTCATTTTTTGCTTATTAACTTAAATTTTATTCATATTTCCAACACAAGAGCACTGGAATAATACCTCCACCCTCTCAAAGTTTCCCTATTTAAGTTCTTTTAAAATTTCTTGTAGGCAACTTTTTACTTTTGAAAATTAAATCTTTGATTTTGGGGAAGTAATAGTTCAAAACTTAAACTTTTGGATACATTACTAACTACATCTCCAGTTCAAAATGGATATATCTGGGGTTTTTTTCCCCCAGTTTCTTCTCTCCCCATGCATCTATTTGCATTCATTTTTAATGATAAAGCATACCTTAATTTATCTAATAAATATGTTCTTAAAACAACCTTACTTTGCATCTTTATAATAGAAATATTGATACTAGGTAATGTTTATGGATGGTTACCTTGATCACTTTGCTAGCACTGGAGGAAAAAAAGACAACTTGGATACAGGCTCTGTCTTCATGTTGCTTACTGTCTAGCAGGAAAATACAAACATAAATAAATGAGAGCAATAAAGTCTCCAAATACACTGATAACACTGACTACAGCACAGGCTGAGTTTGAGGGCAGGAGTAGTTGATCCCAGATTCTTTATGGGTTTCAAGCCCTTTGTGCTCTTGTCCGTCTGATGCTTCAGTAGTATCATTCACCATCTTTCCAACCCCACCCATACTCCCTACAAGTACCCATAAAAGTACTCCTTAATATGTGGAACTGTATTCATTGCTATCCTATGTTAAATTGTATCTTTCTGTGTCAACATTCACAATTATATTATTTTAATTTTAGAATGACCTAAGAGTGTCTCTACCTTGGTAGGAAGCCTGAATCTTAGATGAGATTTAGATCCAGGTATCAGTGGAAAAAATTAACATCTCCTATTGAGTTTGAGTGAACTCTGGGAGTTGGTGATGGACAGAGAGGTCTGGCATGCTGCAATGCATGGGGTCGCAAAGAGTTGGACATGACTGAGCAACTGAACTGAACTGAACCAAGGCAAGATATTACTTCCCTATTGAGAATTTTGGAAATCACATTTCTAAAATAACCGTCAAATCAGTACCTGGTTTCTTGAACACAGTGCCCAAGGGAAAATCCTAAAGAACTCCATTTTATTAACCAATCCAAGGAGCTGGCAAATGCTTTCCCTGGAGAATTTTCTAAAAGCAGGGATCCAAGTCTCAGTGGTAAAGAGCATGAGCGCACACACTCTCAGCATAACATTTTCTCTTATGGGACATTGTGGGCAAGAGGCCTAAAAACATCTATGTAGTTTCCACCACAAATGTTTGACTCTTGAATCTGAATTCATGATGAGAAGTTCATGGCAACAATTTTACTCCCAGATCTCAAGAGACATGTTTTACATAAATATATTCTCCAAGGGACACATTTGTAATGCTAGGCTTATTAGTATACCTCCGTGTCAGGATGATTCAAGCCTGGCGAGTTTCCTTCTTATTCTTCATTTCCTTTATTTTACAGTCTTACTATGTATTAGATAACCTTTGAAGAAATAACTGAACTTGCTATATAAGCATAGATAACTATTTCACTTTCTTCAGCCTTCACTAGCTGGGATGAAGTGGGGCAGGCTATAGTCTGATTTTGATGGTCAAGTTCACAGCTGCCATCTTAAAAGTGATGCATATACCAGAGTTCTGGCCATTTATCTTGAAAGAAACAAGGACACTTCCACATCATTCCAGGAGGGTTTCTTTTAGATTTTATTCTTGAACACTGTTCTGATATGAGATTTGTCAAAGGAAGCCAACCTAGCTGAAATTTTCCATTATCTGAATCACTTCCTTAAAATATAGCTTGCCATGCTCAGTAGCTCAGTCATGTCTGACTCTTTGTGACCCCATGGACTGTAGCCTGCCAAGCTCCTCTGTCCATGGGATTTATTAGGCAAGAATATTGGAGTAGGTTGCCATGCCCTCCTCTAGGGCATCTTCCTGACCCAGGGATCAAACCCACATCTCCTGCATCTCCTGCATTGGCAGGCAGATTCTTTACCACTGCTCCACCTAGCTTACAATTTAAAAAAAAAAAACCATTTTGACTCACTTTTAATGATAAGCATGGTAGAGAACCAAACTTTACAAAGACTATAAGAATGTCCTCAAAGTTGTGAAATGAAGAAACTAGATCAAGAAATATTTACATTTTACTAGACTGAACCCTTTGTTTGGAAGACATGAGGGCCAAAGAAAAGGATAAGATCCCTGAGTGGTGCTGGAAAGAGTTCAAAGATCTGGGTCTGGGAGTCTCCTATTTCCAGAGAATGTTTAAATCAGAGACGATTACTTACATTTTATTAAAAAACCCAGCCAAATGACTTAATGAGGGCTGAAGCACATATAGCCGTATCACCCCCACATCTTGGCAACCTGCCTCTTTGAGCCATGCCTGGTGGATAAGGATTTATTTCTGTGCTTTTTGTATGCCAAGTGGATCTGACAGAGTGGGGGCAGGAAGGAGATGTTTCATAACCTACTAAAGGAACATGGAGTATGGAATACGGAGAAGCATGTAGGTCAAAGGCAGCACCTGAAGTGAAAGCTGATAAATGGAGAGTTAACAGAAGAGGTTAACTTCTTGAGAAGTGAGGCTCACTCCAAGAATCAGGCTGGTTTCTAAATTTTTCTCATAGACTCAAAGGATTTGGGATGAAAGAGAAATGGATTCTATTGCTATCATTATTTATATGACCTTGAGTAAGTCTTTTGACCTTTGTAGAGATCAGTTTCCTCATCTGTAAAATAAGGAGAAAGACTGAGTTAAACAATCTTTAAGGTCCCTTGCGGTTCTGATACCCATGAGATGAGAAGCACTGATACCGGAGGGGATTATAAATAGTATCTATCCATTTTCCTTCTCCCCAACAAAAACAAAGCAAGCAAGGAAAAATAGACTACATCCCAGACACAAATTCCACATTCAGACTGATAATGGATTGTTAATATCTACTTCAAATACTACCTTTGTCTTTAGGTTAAAATAAACCCTCAGCTGGGCAGAATCTCTTCAGATTTTCTGGGGATTGAATTATGGAGCCACCTTATCCTTGCTTCTCTCCTGCCCATGTCTTTTTTCTTCCCCTATCCTATCTGAAGAGCTATGGTTTGCCTGTAGCCTGACTCTCTCTCACCTTCACACCTTGGTGTACCAACCTCCCTTTGCCTGTCTAATTCTTGCATATACTTCAGGATTCACCATAATAACAGATTCCACCAGAAAACCATACACCTTATCCACCCCCCTGGACACTTCTCCTCTACATTCCCTGCTAAAAGCAAAGTCTGATTTAGCTGGTCTTGTCTTTTTTGCTTTCTAGCATCTGAGCATGCCTCCATTACTGTAATTTTTTATTGCTTATTTATTCTTATTTCCCACTAGTCTATAAACTCCTTGAGGGTAAGTATCTTATTTATTTTTGATTTACAGGTTAAAGCACTTTGCTTGACACTGGGGGATGGTCAGTTAATGTTGCTGAATAAATGATGAAACAATAATCTAACACTATCCAGGAAAAGATGCAGAGAAAAAGTGACATCTTTAAAAGAAAGCCCAGACACATGTCTGCTTTTTCTAATAGTCTATTGCAAACGAATGCTCTGTCACCTTCCCATTGGGAAGAGTCTAACAGCGGAGGTAATACTAATCACTTAACATTTGCATGCAATTGCCAATCTTCCTAAACCGTGTTTGGCTGGTAGCAATGGAGTCTAATCTGGTCCCATCCATTGGAGAGCATTTCATTCTAATAGCTGCCTTGCCATAAGTTGGAAATGCGTCACACACAAGCTACTTATTTCTGCATCATAAACTTCTAAAGTTTCTTTAGGCTGATGGGTTTTGTGTTTTTTTGAAGTTGGGAGATGAGTCGAATATTCTTTCCTTTTTAGGTGATGTCTTAATTGTCCCACCCCTTGTGTTGCCCTCCTGTCCCAGTAGAAACCTGAGATTTCTGGAGGTGGCAGGTCTCTTTTCCAAGATGCAGTGCCCTCCTTAAAATCAAAGGTACATTTCCAGATGCTGACTAGAGATAAAAGGTCAGCTATTCTTGGAGTTTAAGTCTCAGGGGGTGCACAGGGCCCACTTTGGGGCACACTTCAGTCACTCCATATTACCTCTTCCCCAAAGCCCCCTGATACATCTCCCTCTAATTCCTTGGGGGAGGTGGGGTAACTGCAGCATGGTGACAGAAAGTGGAGAGTGGCCCTTAGCTGGAGCTATCAATGGCTCAGGACTCATTCTAAGGCTAGATGTTGAGATGGATCTGGGAACACAAAACAAAATAGCAAACAGTCCTAAACCCCATAAAGACTATGATTTAATAAAGAGATAATTAAATTACAAAACAGCACAACTGTTAACATAGGAGCAAGTAGATACTCTCTTGTGCAATTTCTTGCCTCCTTGATGCCTGGTGGAGTAGAGGGCAATGTGTAAAATGTGATCCTCTGCTGCCCTGGATATCTATTTTCCTTTGTTCCTTCACAAGTTCCCTCCAAGCTGTTCTATCATCTGACCAGTTCCAGTTATCAACCCAGAGCAGGTGGACAGGAGGAAACAGGTATGGCCTGACTCTAGACCTACCCACTAAGACAAGAGATGTTTACCTCTATCAAGTGCCGAGATCATAGGGAAGAAACTCCTGTGTCTATGACCTCAAAGGCTCACAGTCTGGTGTGTGTGTGTAAGAGGGGATAGACATATAAGATGTTTGCAATCCAATCTTTCTTGACCTTGTGGAAGTATTTATGGAGTGTAGGGACAGTAAGAAGACTACACCGGAGGGCATGTGTGTGTTTGAGAGAGAGACACGGAGAGGACTTGTTTGAGCTGAGATTTGGGAGATGAACAGCAATTTACCACGCTAACAGTAGAAAAAGCAACACAATGGCATTCCAGGCTGGATGCATGTGGTGCCAGGGAAACAAAGGTACACACTGCTCTTACAGAGTTGGGAAAGAGAGGGTTTAGCAGTGGTGAGTTGATAAAACTTAACAAGTGGTTAGCCTCTTCCTCTCCCCCAATAAAGGCTTAACCTGTAGTGTTGGTTGATTCTCATGGTATAAATTCTCCCACTCTGACCACTCAGTCTACCAATCTGACATCAGTGAACACAGAGCTGAAGAGATACTAACAAGTGACTATTGCAGTTGATAGGAGCCACCTTCAGCACACCTTGATTTCTTCTCTTCCTGAACCCAAATAACACACAAGAGCTATACAATCTCATCTTCTGGTTGCTCTCTGTAATAATACTGATAATGTACCTTGAAGTCTATGGCAGATTCTGACTGTCCTTGTGTGCTTGTGGGACTGGAAATCAGGTGATTCCAATTGTGGTTCTGATTCTCCAAGACCCCTGTGACTTTGGAAAAGTCATTTAGCCCCATAGAGATACAACTAAGTCTGAGCCCTTGGGTTTCCCAAGACTCTTTCAGAAACTCTAGAAGTCATTATTCAGTTATGCCAAAGATGTATCTTTTCCACTGATTTTTTTCTGGGTCACATGTCTTTTTATCTTGGCACAGAATGGAGAGATCTTGGATTTTAAGACACTCTAGAAAAATTTTTCTTTATCTTTACTTGTTCTGATGAATATTTCTTCTCTGTGAAAGGGATTTTATCATTATAAGACTACATTCTGAAAGGAACCTTGTCAGTGATTAGGTATTTGAATAAAGTGGGTTTTAATTTCCTTTCAAGATTGTTAAGTGATTTAATGGGATAAATTAGCACAGGAATATAGTTGAAGGGTATGAAGTATTGCCCACTCATAAGGTATTGTTTTAAAAAGGTTTTTCTACATTGCAAAAATATAGATATGCTAAAATAAAAATAAAAGTTTATTTATTTTTTAAAATATCCACTATAAGCTGCAATATATGCTATTTATAATATCTGCCTACAAAATAAATGATGATTTCGTGCAAAATGATGCTATATTTTAAATTCTTAATGACATGTACTTTACTATTGGAATATATAAATCGGGTGCTCTGTAAGAAATGTTCATAAACATGTGGAATTAAAACAATATGAGTCAATTTTATTTTGTTTTGTATAAGAATAATGTCATCAGATATTTCAGGATTCTTGGCACTAAAGTGTTAGAATATACTGAAACAGTAATGAAAATATACAAAAAATTCCCTTTGATTAAGACTGAAAAGTGTCTAGATGAAAAATTTAAAAGGATGTAAAAATTATCAATAAGTAATTTATCTGACTTAGAGATTTATACAAAGGATCCACCAATTATTTTCATTTCCTTTTTGCATCAGTTCAGTTCAGTTTAGTTGCTCAGTCATGTCTGACTCTTTGTGACCCTATGGGCCAGCATGCCAGGCTTCCCTGTACATCACCAACTCCCAGAGCTTACTCAAACTCGTGTCCATCAACTCGGTGATGCCATCCAACCATCTCATCCTCTGTCATCCACTTCTCTTCCTGCCTTCAATCTTTCCCATTTTCAGGGTCTTTTTCAATGAGTCAGTTCTTTGTATCAGTATTGTATCAGTATTGGAGTTTCAGCTTCAGCATCAGTCCTTCCAATGAATATTCAGGACTGATTTCCTTTAGGATTGACTGGTTGGATCTCCTTGTAGTCCAAGGGACTCTCAAGAGTCTTCTCCAACACCATGGTTCAAAAGCATGAATTCTTCAGTGCTGCATGAGGGATGCTTTTAAAGCTTAAAAGCTTTATCTTGGCAACACTAAATCAATCCACTGATTGTGTTATTTCAGACTAATGGTTTGTTCATTCAATGAACAATTTGTCGATGGTTAGGATTGAACTAACAGGTTACTTTACTGGTTATTCATCCACACCATAAGTATTTGTTGCACTCCTGTTACATAAGACACTGTTAAATACAGTTTAGATATGGATATGGGATCAGATTTGAGAATTCTATAGTAGTTTGAATGATGACCCCCCAAAAGACATGCCCATATCCTAACTCCCCAAATCTATGACATTATTTTTGCATATACAGTTAAGAATTCTGTAAAGAGGAGAGAATCCTGGGTTATTTCTGTGGGTGGGCCCTAAACCCACTAAAGTGTCTTTATGAGAGAAAGTCAGAGGGAGATTTGACAGACAGAGGGAGACAGCAGAGGAGGCTGGGATTGGAATGATGTGGACATAGGTCAGGACATGCTAACAGCCCCAGATGTTGGAAAAGGAAGGAAACTAATTCTACCCAATTTCTCAAGAGAGAGCACTGCCCTGCCATTACTTTTGTTTCAAAATTCTTGCCTCCAGAACAGCATAAATTTATGTTGTTTACACTATCAAATTTGTAGTAATTTGTTATAGAAGCCTCAGGAAATTAATACAGATCCTGTCTTCAAGGAAGAGAACATATTTTTTTTTTTTCTATATTCTATTGTTGCCTTAATTTGATTAGAATAGGAGTTTGGAAGGAGACATTGCTTCTATTGCTTTCTATTGGAGGTATCAAGATATACAATATTTACCTGAAGAAGGTATTTGAGAATACCTTCAGAAAGAAGAATTTGAGAATTCTTCAAAAAACGAATTGGACTTGGACTTAGAAAGATGGCATGGATGATAGTGATGCTGGAGGGTGGTGGTAGTGGAGGATGTTTGGGGTAGATGTGTCTGGGATGGAGGTGGAGGAGGGCAGGGTATTACAGAAAGAAGTCTGGGTCAAAGGACCTGCCCACAAGCTGTAAAGTGAGAGACCTGTACAGAGAAGGCGGGGTTTTCAGTTAGTTGGGGAACAGAAGAGACACACATGAGACTGGAACCTGAAGCAACACTGTGTAGTTAGCTAGAGGGTGGACTTCATTCCATTGTCTTCAGGCAATTTGTTTTTAATTTCTTTTCAAGCAGGGGCATGAGGAGGTCAGAACTGTGTTTAAGAAGGATTTCTGACCACAGTATGATTTTGATGGGGAAGGGATTGAAGGTGTGGAGAGACTGGTTAGGAGAAGATAATGCGAGTCCAAGGAAGAAGGGTGTTATGGGCTGAACTATGTTTCTCCCAAATTCATGTGTTGAATTTCTAGCCTCAATGCCTCAGAATGTGAGTATTTCAAGGCAGGGCTTTTAAAGATGTAATTAAGGTAAAAGGAGGTCTTATGGGTGGGGCCTAATCCAACATGACTGATGTCCTTATAAGAAGAAGAGATTAGGACACAGACAGCACATAGACCAAGGGGAGACCGTGTGAGAACACAGTGAGATGATAGCCATCTGCAACCCAAGGAGAGGGGCCTCAGAAGCCAACTTGTTGACACCTTGATCTTGAACTCATAGTTCAAGTCATAGTTTTTCTAGACTTGTGAGAAAATTGATTTCTGTTGTTCAAGTCTTCTCATCTGTGGCATCTTGTTCTGGCAGTGCAAGCAAATTAATACATGGCGTTTATACTAGGGCAATTTTGTGACAAAACATAGTGCGCTACCTGCAGAATTTTTATGTTTGATGTTCTACCTGGAAATTGGTGCTGTTATGTGCTCTCCTAGATAGAAATGTGGCCAACCTTAATAAAAAGACACACAGTTTAATATCATGACCTCCCAAAGGAGGTGTACCATTGCCTGTTCTAGTTCTGAGTGCATGGTACATCCCAAGGTGCAAGAACAATACCGACTTTATAGTTGCTATAATATCTTAATATCTTTTCAGGGTATTAAACAGGATCTCTTCTGGTTCACAAATTCTGTGCATTTTGCCCCTGCTTTGTTGATCATAAATAATGATACAGGACAAATGCTGCCTTCAGGTCCTTGTTGATTGAGTTATGAAATATGCCCATTGCCTGAGTTTCTGGGCATCCAGGCACAGTAATCCATTTTGATCCTTCTCTTCCTAGCCTGTCCAGAATTTACCCATCAGTCAGTCTACTGCCAGATTAAGTATATAGGTTTGTCTTGAACATGAACAGAAGCTGGGAAGTAAGTGAGGAAGATACGGACTATTCCTGTAGTTCATATTGCAGGCTTCTAAGTGAGAAGAACACATTGTTGGAGCATGAGAACTGAGTGATACAAATTAACTGAGTCAAATACAGCTGTAAGACGCGGGGCCAGGCGCCCCAAAGGATGCCTAGTCAGGTGCCCCAGTGGGGGATATTGTGATGTTCTTCAGTCTTCTGAGTGGGAAAGTTTGTTTTTCAGCTGCTAAGTTACACCCAACTCTTTTGCAACCCCATAGACTGTAGCCTGCCAGGCTCCTCTCTCCATGGGATTTTCCAGGCAAGAGAACTGGAGTGCCATTTTCTTCTCCAGGAGATCTTCCTGACCCAGGGGTCAAACCTGGGTTTCCTGCTCTGCAGGCAGATTCTTTACCACTGAGCCACCAGGGAAGTCAAGTGGCGAAGTTGCAACTCAGGAAAAGCAAAGGAGGTAAGAAAACTCAGACTGGTCTTAATATTTTTCCTATTTAAACCTTTTTTAAGGTCTCTGGAAAATATGTTTACTGACTGCTTAGTCCTGTGCTACACGTTACGGCCTCTGTAGAGCTGGCTGAATGTGCTGAGGATCATGTACCACCCTATATGTTCTAGGGGAGAAGGAAAAGCCAGGCTTTCAGAAAGCTGATGATCATTGAGGAGGCAAGTCGTATGTTTTCTTTATCATTACTGTAAATTAGTGTGGAACAGACTGAGCTATAGTTGGCTGACTTACTTTGGGGTATCAGACAGCATCTGATTATTTGCTAGTATGTTCACAACAATGAGCCAAGTGAGATGGGAGCTATGAAAGGAGAGTAAGGCCCATCTCCATCCCAAAGAACTCTTAGGTCAGCTGAGTACACTTACTTAGATGAAATAGCAGGTGATAAGAAACAGTGTTCAAATAAATGGTGTCACTCTCTATGTGCTTGAGAACTTAGAATTTCATAAAATTAAGAAGATTGCATAAGTCAGTTTAGATATAGGAGGCTTTGTGAAAAGTAGGGCTTGGGATACTCATTAATTCATTTATTATTCATGCATTTTCCATCTACACAGAAAATATGAGTTGTATATAATGTTCTAAGTTCTGATAAAATGTTGAAGGAGACAGGCATGATTCCTATCCTTATGGAGCTTACAGTCTAATGTGAGACAAAATGGTAGTCATATAATTACACAGATATTAAGTTATAAACTGTGATAAGTGTCTTGAAAGAAAAGAGGGGGAGTAATGTGGAGGAGGAGGCAGTGAGACTGATAGTTACGCAAATACCCAAAGGATGAGTAAGAGAATTAGACTGCGGATGTAGAGAATATTCTACTTCCCTGGTGGCTCAAATGGTAAAGCGTCTGCCTACAACATGGGAGACCTGGGTTCAATCCCTGGGTTGGGAAGATCTCCTGGAGAAGGAAATGGCAACCCACTCCAGTATTCTTGCCTGGAAAATCCCGTGGACGAAGGAGCCTGTTAGGCTACAGTCCATGGGGTCACAAAGAGTTGGACACAACTGAGCGACTTCACTTTCACTTTTCGTGGAGAATATTCTGGGTGTAGGACACACCACTTCATGGGAAATAGATGGGAAAACAGTGGAAACAGTCTCAAACTTTATTTTCTGGGGCTCCAAAATCACTGCAGATTTTGGAGTGCATGGCTGCAGCCATGAAATTAAAAGACGCTTACTCCTTGGAAGAAAAGTTATGACCAACCTAGATAGCACATTCAAAAGCAGAGACATTACTTTGCCAACAAAGGTCTGTCCAGTCAAGGCCATGGTTTTTCCAGTGGTCATGTATGGATGTGAGAGTTGGACTATGAAGAAAGCTGAGCACCGAAGAACTGATGCTTTTGAACTGTGGTGTTGGAGAAGACTCTTGAGAGTCCCTTGGACTGCAAAGAGATCCAACCAGTCCATTCTGAAGGAGATCAGCCCTGGGATTTCTTTGAAAAGAATGATGCTAAAGCTGAAACTCCAGTACTTTGGCCACCTCATGTGAAGAGTTGACTCATTGGAAGAGACTCTGATGCTGGGAGGGATGGGGG
>NW_011494794.1:2287180-2320779 GCF_000754665.1 Bison bison bison | reverse complement strand
TGATGGACAGGGAGGCCTGGTGTGCTGCGATTCATGGGGTTGCAAAGAGTCGGACATGACTGAGCGACTAAACTGAACTGAACTGAACTGAGGACACACGTGCACAGAGGCTTGATGGGGAGAAGGCACTGCCTACCTTGTCTGTGAAAGGCAATAAGCCAGTTTAACTGGAGTGTAGTAAGGGAGAAAAGAGCATCCTGTGGGGTGAAGAGATTTTTCTTATTTCTGATGTTTCTAAGGTCATAGATATCTTTAAAGGTCTGTTGAGAGTTATGCATCCTCTTTCCAGAAATATGTTCATACATTCCCAGTTTTGAAAGTTCATAGATTTACACAAGCCTGCTCATGAACTTCAGAGTAAGAACTTCTGCTTTAGGGACAGATGAATTGGAACTGTTTCTCTGGCAGAAAAAAAAGTTTTGGCACAGAGAGAGGTCAGGGAGGAACAGTGTTTGTAGGAAGGAGGAGGCAGGGGGTTCCTACTAGGCAGGGTTTTTATCAGTCTTGCTCCAGTTCCACTGAAAGCTCTCAATTTGTGGAAGTCAAGGTGAATTCTAGGGGAAGGGATATTTTTATGCTTGTATGCATCTTGAATTTGCTTGTAATGCTTCCAGTGGCATTTGGCCTTTAGATAATGACTTCTCTCCTCCTCCTGGTTCGGCTCTCGTCTCCCAGTGCAGTTCCCATCAACACCATTGAGTTTGTACAGTGTACGAGGGAGGTTGCGGCAGAGAAATAGACTCCATGGTGTTGATTTTCTGACTCAATGGGTTTTGAAAACATTAACAAGAATATTAGCAAAGCTGTTGAATACAAACCATTTCCTAATGCATTTTTAATTAGTATTTGGCCAGTTAAATTAATCAATTTGTAAAGTACGTGGAAAGAAAGGTTTATTAAAATAGAATTCATGTTGGTGAGACAAACCTTTCAACTTAAAACTACAAATGGATACTTCCTCCAAATGCAAAGTGTGGGCGGGTAGGTATGCAGATCCCCTGTGGAGACTATTTTCAATATTAATTATCTTGCTGTGTCTTAAATGGTTTTTGTTTGAGTGTTAAAAGGTTTGTGAAGATTAGATTATTTAAATGGCAAAAATAAATTTTCCTGAACTTGGACAGTCTTTCACAGTCAACTGTAAAAAGCTAAAAGGGGTGAAGAGAGAGGGTTTTTATACATCTTGTTTCTTCTTTTTCAAATGAGACAACAACCTGAAATAGTACAAAGGAAAGCAAGGTGTGCATGAGAGGAAAAGTAGTGGACATAAAACACTGTTGACTTTCTTAGGCTGACAGTCACCTGGGTGGGAGGCAAAGCTAGTAACTGTGGCCATGGCCAAAAACCTCATCATGAACTGTACTTCCTGAGCTCAGAAACTTCTTAGTTCAAGTGTCAGGAGGGCTCAGGCAGAAAATGTCAGATAGAAGTGTGCGGTATGACTGCTCAGAGAAGGGGCTGAGACATGCCGCAAGGAAAGGGAATGTCGTCTGTCAAACTGAACGCCTGGCTCTTCCCCAGAGCCGATGTGTATCTTAAGCCAGGTTTCATCTGAGTTCAGCAGATGAGTAAGGGTCTAGTCTACCACAGGGCTGTGCTCAGCTCTGAGTCAGACCTGTCCACAAAGAACTTGCTTTGGGGCAGGGGAGAGAAGTCTCACGAATCAGTGTAACTTCTGTAGATCAGGCTGTGTCCTACAGGGGCCATGATGAAGAGGCCTCAGGTACAGTAAGCTCACAGTGAACGATGGATAATCCTATTAGTTTCCTAGGTTTGCCATAACAAAACACCATATCCTGGGTGGCTAAAACAACAGAAATTTATTTTCTCACAGTCTGGAGGCTGGAAGTTCAAGATCAGGGTGTTGGTAGATTTGGTTTCTCCTGAGGCTTCGCTCCTAGGCTAGCAGATGACCACATTCTCTGTGTGCATGCCCCGCCCACCACACGTTTCTTCCTCTTCTTACGAGGACACCGTCCTATAGAATTAGAGCCCTGCCCTTATGACCTTATTTCACCTTCATTACCTCCTTTAAAGGTTCTGTCTTCAAATGTAGTCACAATGGGAGCTTCAGTGTATGAATTTGAAGGAGACATGATTCAGTTCATAACAGTGAGTGAATGCATGACTGGATGGAAGGGGGAGTAAAAAATACAAGTCCATAGTGCTATAAAAATAAATGGAAAGAAAAGATTAATTTTGACTCAAAGATTTAGGGACATTTCTTAGAGAATGTGTGATTTGAGCTAGGTCTTGAATAATGGCAAGGATGTTGACAGGACAGAATGAGGGAGGGAAGGGAAGCTATATCTTGCAGAGGACAGAGAAGACTTTTATAAGAGTCTAAACTTGTAAAAAATTATGTCCTGTAACTCAGTATGATGATCTCCACACAGGAGAAAGATGGTGAATTAAATAGTAAAATGTTATCATATGTCAAAATTGCTGAAATACATATGATGGTAAATTGAAAGGGGAATGGGAAATAAGAATTTTTTAAATATGGTGAACTATGCACAGAGGCACACAGAGAAGAGAGAAGAGCATGTATTTAGGAAGTGAAAAGAGACGGATCCTTCTGTCTCCTGGATTCTGCCATTTGTGCAATCATACTGGGAATGGGCAGTATGCTCATTTCTTACTCAGTCATCTGTTCTTTGTGATGTGAAAATAAAATACAAATGAACTAGGTATTGCTAAGGCAGCTCTCTAAAATGGAGCCAGGAGGCCCTTGAGAAAGTGTGATTTCTGCAGTCTCAGCCTGGATGGAATCTGTCCTTTTGACCTCGTATTTTCCTAAGAAAGGCATCTAAGACATGTGCCAGGAACTCAAGATGCCTATCGGAACTTACCCTAAAAAAATCTCCTGACAGCCATCCCTTAAGGACTAGTATTTTCTTTCCTGTGTCAGAGCACAACTTCTGGCTTTTGCCTTTATAAACCCCTGACCCTGTCTCTTCCCTGGGACACTGTTTTTGGTTTTACCCAAATCTGTGTATCTTGGATTGCAATTCTTTTTTGTTTAAGTCTTTATTGAATTTGTTGCAATATTGCTTCCGTGGTTTTTGTTTTTTTGGCCAAGAGCATATGGGATCTTCGCTCCCCAACCAGGGATCAAACCTACATTGTCTGTTTTGGAAGGTGAAGTCTTAACCACTGGGAATCCCTGAACTGCAGTTCTTAGGACCCCGGATAAAGTCTTCTCTTTCTTTTTTATTTTCTTTTGGTTGACAGTGAGAATTTGTACATATGCAGTTCATCTCCATATCGGCAGATAGAATGTTCTGGAGTCTAAATTTGAATATTTTCACCTGATAATTTCATATAAAGACAAATTTTAGTTATTGTTTTACTATTCAAATGGTTATTAGTTGGATGAAGAGGCAAGTCATTGTGAAGAATAGGTAGAGATGAAGAGAAGAAATAGGGGATGAGGGAGAAGACACAGAAATAGGAGTCAGATGGGTTTACAGACAGAGTGTTAGTCAAAGCAGCAAATTAGTTTTGTGAATTACTTTCATAGCTCCCCTGTTGTTTTCACAAGCTATTGAAAGGCAACACAATCAGGATTAAATACCTCTCTTAATAGAATTCACTGTTAACCAGTGATAACCATCCTTTGACTCCTCTTCCTCAAATCCTAAAATGCTCTGTTTAGAATGGGGGAAAGACAGTAGCCCACATGGAATAAGTTATTCTGTGGGCTTCAACACAGGGAGCAGAGCGACACCACCCACATTCAGCTGATTTTCAGTCTTCTCCTGCCTCCAGTCACACCTGAGCAAATGACACTCCCATCATCCTCACAGCTGGTCATGGCTTGAATCCTCCTCGTGAGGATGGCGAAGAAGATACAGGCTTCTCCACGAGGAGGTTTCAGAATTCCAGGTGTGTGTAGGGGATGTGCAGAGGAGGTGGGGCCCAATCAGTTGCTGATGTAATTTGAAATCTCCTTGCTAAGAAATTCCTGTGCTCCCTTGCAGACATAACCCCCATGCCTGATCACACTTGGTTTCAAATCACTGTTGTAGAATTCTAATTTATGATCCCCAGTTCTGAACCAAAGCCTGACGCTTAGTTCAGAGGAGGCAGAGGACCACGGAACTGGGTCTGAGTAGCCAGAGGGCAACAGGAGGGTTTTGTTGTCTGGGAGCAGGGACACATACACTAACTACCTGAGCTGTCTGTCTTTTCTTTTCCTATTGCAAACCATCCAACCCACCTGAGTGATCTTCCCAAGTCTGCATGGAGTCATGGCATCTCCTACTTAAACCCAGTTCCCCTCAGGGTCCTCAGAATAATAAGTTGTCTTCATGAAAAGTCCCTCTTAATCTTTTTTAGCCTCACCCTGAGTATATGCAGGCTATTGGGGGAGGACCAGGGGTCCTTAGGTAATATTGAATATTTTTAAAGCCTTAGGTAATTGTTGGCCCTAACGAGCCATCTTTGCTTCCTCGGCAGGCTTCCTGCACACTACTTAACCACAGCCTCTCATCTCGTGGCCATGCTGATCACATTTGCCATACCCAAGAATGTTCCCAAGAATGGCACAGACACAGCTGGCTGATTCACTCAACGGAAAGTCAGAAGATTAGAGTCTATGTCGAAGGAGATTTAGACACAAGTTCTCGTAGCAGAAATTTCCCTACTGATTTAAAAGGGCATTCTTTGTTGAAACAATAGATTTCTGAGAAGATTTCTCTATTTCTCTCCATTTTCCTGTAATACAGATGCCAGCCTTTTCCAGATGGGACTGTTTCCACTCGATTTTCAGTGGTCCGATTTTTAGCTGTCATGACCCAGACTGTTTTGCCTCATGATCCCATAAAGCACACAATAATAGAACCACTGGCATTTTAGATTCTATTGCAATTCATATTGTGTTTAGCACTTTATTCCCCTGTACACTTTAATTTCTGTGCATGGCTGAACCACCTCATTTCCACGGAAATGAAGTTAGTGGCTGCAGGTGCTTTGGTTCTAGAGGTGGTGATTCATTTCTGAGCTCTGGTGTCCTTTCACCCCTAGTGGGACAAGTGCACACACACGTATGCACACATAGAGCTTCATCTTTTCCAGACTGTGTTATTTTCATTATTTTTCCTAAGAGTGGATTTAGAAACAAATCTTTGTTCTGGTCCCTTGTTTTTAAGACCAAAGGCCCTTAGAAGTCATAGATCAAGAGCATCTAAGTGCATTCTGGCTGGCCATGATAGCCAAAGGCTTGTTATTTTATTGACATTTCCTAGTTTTGATTGAATACATAGACAAACATACAGTGAGACATACACAATGTCAACCATTTTTTATGGAACTGTTTCTTAATGCATCACTTAATTGATCAGTGCATGCTTGTTGAATGAAGTAACCATTTTTCCTCCCTGGACTTCAACTGATTATCAATAAAAGTCATCACATTGGTTTGGGTATACAGACAAGGCTTTAGCTGCATGTTAATATCTTTGCCTTTCTCATTATTTTCGTGGTTGTATAAGGAGTCTAATAACATCTGAACGCAATCTTTCTGAATGAAGTAAGTTAATGACATCTTATGCTGCCTCTATGGGAAATAGTTTTTTTCACTTAAGTAGTGTAAGAATTATAGAACTTCCTGCTGCTACCACACTTGGTGTTACACCAGGTTAAGTCCTTGGCATTCCTTTTAACATCTGTTGGTAAGAACTGCTCATTCCCAGAAGAACCACGGAAAAGACTGAGACTGGGCTGCCCCCATTTTAGCATCAGGTCAGATATTCATCTTTCCTGTCTCATGCTACTGTCTTGACTTCCAGAATACCTAGGGTTTTTGCTTGCTTTGTCTTCAATTTTGTCCAACACAGGTTTGATTCATTTCCTTTTGGCTCTCCATTTAGTTTCCTACTCGGTCCTTTTTATCTGTTGAATTTCCTTAACTCTTGACCAGTTTGCACCTCAGATATCTTCCCTAATTCAACTTGATACTTTGAGTCTTTGAAATTATTCCATCAAAAACATGAATTCAACCAAGTGTGAAGGTTTCTAGTTCAAAACACTGAGACGGAGGGTTCTGGGTGAATTTATGGAAGATAGGTGGGAAAGATGGCTGGATAAATGGGTAGGGGGGCATAGCCGAGAGCACATACAGGGAGGGAAAGTTTATAATAAGGGTAAGAATCTCTTTTCAAAGGATGTCCCCCCAAAAGGGTGATGGGTGTGAGGAGTTAGAGTAGAGTCATGGATAGAAACTAAGGTGATTGGCTGGAAATGGCCACGTGAGTGAGCCTTCTGACCACAGGGTTTGCCTCTCTGTTGATAACATAAGAATTTCATTTGAAAGAAGTAGAGAGGCCTCAGTGGAGAGGCAGAGTGCTTCAAAGAGGTTTTCCCTTTTTTGTCTTTTTGGGGGGATTCTCCAGCTTGCCTGCCTGTGATCCCTGTGTGCACCATAATAGAAACCTGCCAACATACAGAGCTTTTCTGCAGCCTCTCCTTCAGGGCTCCAGAGTTGAAACTGAAAGGGCCTCTCTGGCGTTAGTGATGGAAGACAGGCATTTAAGATGGGGTTAGAAGAGATGCTGATGTGGACATATGGAGCAGAGTGGGGAGAATGAAGGGCAATTCAGGCAGTTCTGGAGAGTACAGTGGTGAAAGATGGTTACCTGGGGTCAGATGTTCAGAGCTCTCTCTGAAGTTTGCAGTTATAGGAGAGTGATGGTTTACAACTCATTACTATTTTCTTAAAACAGTGGAACTTTTGTATGTAAGAGTTAAGTATAATAGTTGTATGCAGTAAGTATAATATAAATATTAAATTTAATAAATATAATAAAATTAGAGACAGAAGTTTAGCTGTTCAGCGTCTCCTTTCCCACTGTTAGTTCCTGACATGGATTCTATAGCATTTCCATAAACACTAGGGTTCCAAAAATATATATAATTTGAAGTCTATTGGACTAGACTCTAAAGTACCTATGAGGAGAAGTGGAAAATTTTGGAAGGGTGAGTTAGAGCATTTACTCAGAAGGCTTTGAAGGTAATGTAACAGAGTTTGTATTTTATTCTGGAAGCACTGGAGAACCTTTGACATTTATAAATATAAGAATTTGAAAATAAATTATGCATGTATATGGAAGGTTGAACTTTCAGTGAGACAATCAGAATGGTGACATTGGAAGTGAGCACTCCAGCCTGGGAACTACCAAGGTGCAGGAGGACCTGAGCCAGAAGGGTAGAAGCAGGAAGGTGAGATGTGATGTGAGAGGACTTGGATGGAGCATGTGGGCAGGGTTGGAGGTAGAAGCAGGGATTAAAGATGCCCCAAGGCTCTGAGTCAGTGACTGGTGGCAAAAATGATGCTATCAGTAGAAATAGGAAATGCAACCCAGAAGGAAAAGCAGCAGATTTGAGAAAGGAGATGATTTGCTGAGAGAATATAAGGTACAGGCTTGAAAGTTCAAACTACTTAGGGATCACAAGGAAAGCTAAAAACACATCGATGGACTGAGAGATACATTTTGAAAGAAGTTAACAAAAAAAAAGAAAGAGAGAAGAAGCTTACTTTTACATGCATCTAAAAAAAGAATACCCTCCAGTTCTGTAAGAGGGTCCAGTAGGAAAGACGTTTATGAACTTCCTTCACTATTCCAATTCCAAGTAGTGGAATTTTAATTTTATTTATTTTATAACATAAATATAAAGGCAAGCCTTGCCTCCTGGCCCTGACCAGGCTGGTGGGAAAAGCACTCCTGGGCCTTTTGTTTTCTCTCTTCTGCTGACTGACATGGACTGGGCTGCCTTTGAGACCTTCCCAAGGAGACCCCCTGCAGGACACCAAGTGTCAGGGCTCAGCTCGGGAAATGCCCCTCTGTGAGGGTGGTAAAGAGCTGTGCCCCAGCGGAACTGGTTTCTGAAGCTGACGGTAGGGAAATTATTGAACAGTGAACCGACTGGAGGGGCTGCTGCCTCCGTCTGGCCCAGGAGCCCAGGGTGTGGTCCAAGAGCAGACTGCCTCTCTGACACCTCTCAGACCCTGGCCTCTGAAGTGGTTTCCTAAATTCTATGGCCTGCCAACTTCCTGAAAACTGTCTTAAAGCACCTAAAATTCACAAACAAAACCCTTTCTGGTGCCATAGCGAGTGATCATCACTAGTCAAGCTACTCAGAGGACAGTGACATCTCTCAAGTCAGGTGCCTGGACTGAACTCACCTAGTCCTCACCCAGTCGCCCTGGTGAAGGGGCTTAGCTGGGTGCAGTTTCTCTCCTAGGTCCCCCCACAAGCTCCTTGTCACCCTCCTGGATGTCTGATGAAGAGCTGGCACTTGGGCACAAGCCTGCCTGGGGTGCAGGCAGGCGCTCCCCAACCTGGCAAGCCTTGCCTCCTGGCCCTGACCAGGCTGGTGGGAAAAGCACCCCTGGGTCTTTGTTTTCTCTCTTCTGCTGACTGACATGGACTGGGCTGCATTTCTTTTACTTCATTTGAAAGGGCTTTGGGATTAAGGATTTCATATAAACGGAAATTATCTTATTGAAGGTAGAAAGTGCAGGTATGCATGAGACGGTGAGAAGCATTTCACACAGAATTGTGGAGTTCCTGCACATACTCTTTCATCTGGGTGTGCATGACAGGTGACAAAAGGGGATGTGACTTTCTTACTGGCACTGTCCTGGATCCATGCTTGCAATGCTTCATTCCTGATTTTCTTCCACAGTTCTCTAACTGGTCACCTCTAGTCTCTCTCCACTACCACACTGTTCAAAATACACTGCAGGATACTACCATACACATGGATGAAAGCTGAAATGAAAAAGACAACACGAAGATCGGTGAGGTGGTGGAGCAACTGGGCATTCACATAGACTGCTGGGGGCAGTGTGAATTGGAACAGGTCTTGGGCAAATGTTCAGCAGTATCTACTAGAGCTGATTAGCAGCATACCATTTGACCTAGTAAATGCACTCCTTCTGTACTCAACAGAAATGAAAGCATATACCAAAAGATTTGTGAGATGCTCATAACAGCGTTGTTAATAGTTTCAATTTGGAAATAGCCCAAATGGTTCTCTCAATATTACAAGTGTTAATTTGTGGCATATTAGTACCATGAGATACAATACAACGATGTAAATGAATAAACTTCAATTCTGCCACAACATGTATAAATCTTACAAATAGTGAGGAAAAGGAATCGAACACATGTACCATGGTGTTCCACTGATATGGAGTTCAAAAACCAACAAAATTAATCAATAGTATTAGAAGTTAGGAGAATGGTGGTGACCTTTGGAGGGGGAGGGGCTATCAATGATAGGAAGAGAATGTGGGGAGTCTTCTGTGGAGCTGACAGTATTCTGTGTCTTGACTGGATTACTGGTTACTTGGTTACTGGTTAGATAGTTCCTGGTTACTTGTACTGTGTCGCATGGCTGCATTCACTTTGTGCAATTCTACAAGTGTACACTTATTCTATAACCTATAGTTTATCTATATTGTACTTCAACAAAATTGATAAAATAAACAGAACTCTCACTGTTTTGATCATGTCACCCTCATGTATAGAAACCTCCAATGGTTCTGCACAGCTTTCAAGTTAAAGCTTAAATTCCATAGCTTCCAATATGAACTTTTCCATCCCCATGTATTTCTCCAGCACCGTCTTCTACCCTTCCCTGCTACGTATCTTATGCTCTAGCTACACTGGAGTTTTTTCACCCATTACTTGAGTCTCCCATGCACTTGTATATCTTTAAGACTTTACTCATGTTGGGACTTCCCTGGTGGTCCAGTGGCTGAGACTCCACATTCTCAATGCAGGGGGCCCCGGGTTTGATCCCTGGTCAGGGAACTAGATCCCACATGCCACAACTAAAGATCCTGTGTGCTGGAACAAAGACCCAGTACAGCCAAATAAATAAATAAATATTTTTGAAAAAGACTTTACTCATGTTGCCCCCTCTCCTTGGAACATGTGCCACATTTGTTTACTTGATCATCAGGCTCACATACAACATTACTTCCTTTAAGAACCCCCTGACTTACCTGGATAGACGAATTTGGTTCCCCTGTGCTCATACTGCTATTAAAACCCACCTGCCTAGTTCAGGGTAAAACCCCATTTGTATTTGCTAAATTAATGATTTATGGTGAGCAGAGCAACTAAAATAATGGGACTCATATTTCTAAGAACGTCGTGTTGTGGATAGATGCATAGACCGTCGCTAGAGATGATGGGCTTTGCTGTTTCTCATTCTGTTCACTTAATGCTGCTGCCCCACCTCTTGCAAAGGAAGAACATCTTTTGTGGACTTCAAAGCTTTTTATGGGCTGCATTATTTACCGGTGCTATCTTTTGATGGTTCCGGGAGCAGCTGCAGACTAAAGATAACTTTATTTTGCTCTTATCTTTTGGGGGGTAGGGAGAAATAAACCAGATACATGTATTTGTTTATTTCAAGTTAAAATACTATTTTAATCTACAAAGTACGAGTAAGAATAAAATAGGGTCAAATTCTGCCATATACTTAAGACTCTATGCTTCTTGGGCCGTGATTCATTCTTTAAGCCACATCTTGAGGGAAGTTTCTAGATGTCAGGATTTCATTTCTGCAATTTAGGTCCCTGCATATTTATTTGATCATATTGTATGGCTCAAATAATCTTCCAATGTTCTAGCCAGTTATTGCATTAGGAATAAATACATATTAGGAGATTAATTTTGGTTTGTGAAATTTCATCCTTATAACAATTTCATCCTTATGCACATGTGGAGAGAAAGAGAAAAAGTAGATTACATGAAAATTTGTTTATGAGTCTCCAAGGCTATAATAGAGAATCACAAACAAGTGAATAAAAACTCACACTAATTTAACTGGACAACTTTTTTTTTTTTTCATTTTATATACACCAATTCAAAGCCTCACACTTTCTCTAGCCTCTGCAATTATAGTTGCCTCAGTCTCTGTCTACCCTGGAGATATGATTGAACTAAAAAGAGACTTTCTAATCAATTCTTATAATTATGCAGTCAGATGGAAAATACTGATAACTAAGTCTTATTCTTAGTTATGAGCTTTGCATATATGGAGGTAGATGGGCTTCCCAGGTGGTGCTAGTGGTAAAGAAACTGCCTGCTAATACAGGAGACATAAGAGATGAGGGTTCGATTTCTGTTGGGAAGATCCCATGGAGGAGAGCATGGCAACCCACTCCAGTATTCTTGCCTGGAGAATCCCATGGACAGAGGAGCCTGGCAGGCTACAGTCCATGGGGTCACAAAGAGTCAGGCACGACTGAAGCAACTTAGCATGCCTGCACAGGTGGGCTGCAGTACAGACTACAGCATGAGCTTGGATCTGGGATGGATAATAGACCCTCCTGAGCTGCTATCTGACAAGCCTATCTGACAGACAATCTTAAAATATTAAAGGAAAAATAATGCTCCAGGGTTTGTGTAGTGCTTTTGCATTGTTTGCATTTATTTCAAGGTGCCATCAGATCATTCCCATGCATTTAAGTCTATTGGGTAACCTGAAGCCTAATGCAGTTGAGTGGCTTCCCTGACCAGCAGCACAGGATAGATAAAGAACCAGCCTATAGCTGGCTGGCATCCCAGCAGAGCTTGACTTAAACCCAGGTCATCAACTGCTGGCTTAGCCTGCTCCCCTGGACCCACTCTCACCCTTTCCACAGGGTCGAGCTGTCTTACAAAACTCAAAGGTATTAATTAGATCACATCCCCTTCAAACATGTCCCCTTTGAATGTAGATTACTGTAAAGGTGTTGGATGCCTCTGTCTCCTATGTCCCAATACAAAGCAAACAACTTCCTAGTCTCCTTCTCCTCCAGCCGTTAGTAGAACCTGGCTGCTTGATGACAGCACACAGATCCACTCCCCTGGAGTGGCCCCAAAGCTCTGAGCACACTCCCAGTGGGCCTCCAGAGTTAACCACATTAACCACTACAGTCAGACAGCATTAAACCCACGTACTTCAGGAGACGCACTTTCCCCACTTCAGTTGTCGTTAACCTGCTATAAGGGGAGTAGCTGGGAGGAGTGAAGAAACCATGGATTTTGAAACCCAAGAGCTCTGGGTTCCATCCTACCTCTGTCAGTTTGTTCCTGCCTTTTGGAGTCTGAGAGATTCTTGACTATACGTATATTCCTTGTGGGTTATTTGGGGATATAATGCAAATTTTCCTGTCATATGATAAAAACTCAAAAGTAGTTTGAACTGAAAAGTTGTGCCATGGGGCTGCCCTGGTGGCTCAGAGGTAAAGAATTCCCCTGCCAATGCAGGGCATGTGAGTTCAGTCCTTGGTCCGGGAAGATCCCACATGCCGAGGAGCAACTAAGCCCATGCCCCACAGCTACTGAGTCTGTGCTCCAGAGCCTGGGAGCTGCAACTACTGAGCCCATGTCACACAACTATTGAAGCCCAAGAGCCTGGAGCCCGTGCTCCACAACAAAAGAAGCCACCACAACGAGAAGGCCACACAGTACAACAAAGAGCAGAGAACTACTTGCTACCTCTTGCCACAACTAGAGAAAAAGCTGGCATAGCAATGAAGACCCAGCACAGCCAAAAATAAATAAATACATAATTTTTTAAAAAAGTTGTGTCATGAAGGCTTAAGAATTTGAGCTCCCATGCAGTTTAAAGGCCTTTAAATTTTTAGTGATTCAGAATGTGCTGGGGCAATTCTTCAACCTGAGCTCCATTTATTTTTTTATTTTTTGTTATTTTTTTTAAATTTTATTTTATTTTTAAACTTTACATAATTGTATTAGTTTTGCCAAACATCAAAATGAATCCGCCACAGGCACACACGTGTTCCCCATCCTGAACCCTCCTCCCTCCTCCCTCCCCATACCATCCCCCCGGGCCGTCCCAGTGCACCAGCCCCAAGCATCCAGCATTGTGCATCGAACCTGGACTGGCAACTCTTCTCACACATGATATTCTAGCATCATCACAATGCCTTGGCTGAGTGCTAAAGAATGGATGCTTTCAAACTATGGTTCTAGAGAAGGCTCTTGAGAGTCCCTTGCACAGCAAGAAGATCAAACCAGTCAGTCCTAAAGGAAATCAACCGTGAATACTCATTGCGAGGACTGATGCCAAAGCTGAAGCTCCAATACTTTGCCCACCTGTTTTGAAGAACCAACTCATTGGTAAAGATCCTGATGCTGGGAAATACTGAGGGCAGGAGGAGAGATGGTCAACAGAAGATGAAATGGTTGGATGACATCACCAACTCAGTGGACATGAGTTTAAGCAAACTCAGGGAAATGTTGAAGGACAGGGAAGCCTGATGAGCTGCAGTCCATGGGGTCACAAACAGTTGTGTCTTATTATAAGGGACTGAGCAATAACATAAATGCCTTGCCACAAAAGCTAGACATTTTGTCAAATGTGTCTAGTTATGTGCTAAATCTTCCCCCACCTAGAAAATTATTTCTACTCATGTTTCAACTTATGATCTTGGACATCTTTTCTAAATTTTGGGAAACGTTTTTGGGCTCAGGGAAAGTAGGGGCTAAGACTGTCTGAGGAGGCCTTACAAATAGCTATGAAAAGAAGAGAAGCAAAAAGCAAAGGAGAAAAGGAAAGATACCCATTTGAATGCAGAGTTCCAAAGAATAGCAAGGAGAGATAAGAAAGCCTTCCTTAGTGATCAGTGCAAAGAAAGAGGAAAACAATACAATGGGAAAGACTAGAGATCTCTTCAAGAAAATTAGAGATAGTAAGGGAATATTTCATGTAAAGATGGGCTCAATAAAGGACAGAAATGGTAGGGACCTAACAGAAGCAGAAGATATTAAGAAGAGGTGGCAAGAATACACAGAAGAACTGTACAAAAAAGATCATCATAACCCAGATAACCATGATGGTGTTATTATTCACCTAGAGCCAGACATCTTGGAGTGTGAAGTCAAGTGGGCCTTAGGAAGCATCATTACGAACAAAGCTAGTGGAAGTGATAGAATTCCAATTAAGCTATTTCAAATCCTAAAAAATGATGTTGTGAAAGTGTTGCAGTCAATATGCCAGCAAATTTGGAAAACTCAGCAGTGGCCACAGGAATGAAAAAGGTCAGTTTTAATTCCAATCCTAAAGAAAGGCAATGCCAAAGAATGCTCAAACTACCACACAATTGCACTCATCTCACATGCTAGTAAAGTAATGCTCAAAATTCTCCAAGCCAGGCTTCAGGAATACATGAACCGTGAACTTCCAGATGTTCAAGCTGGATATAGAAAAGGCAGAGGAACCAGAGATCCAATTGCCAACATCCGCTGGATCATGTAAAAAGCAAGAGAGTTCCAGAAAAACATCTATTTCTACTTTATTGACTATGCCAAAGCCTTTGACTGTGTGGATCACAATCAACTGTGGAAAATTCTTCAAGAGATGGGAATACCAGACCACCTGACCTGCCTCTTGAGAAACCGATATGCAGGTCAGGAAGTACCAGTTAGAACTGGACATGGAACAACAGACTGGTTCCAAATAGGAAAAGGAGTATGTCAAGGCTGTATATTGTCACCCTGCTTCTTTAACTTATATGCAGAGTACATCATGAGAAATGCTGGGCTGGATGAAGCACAAGCTGGAATCAATATCAATAACCTCAGATATGCAGATGACACCACCCTTATAGCAGAAAGTGAAGAAGAACTAAAGAGCCTCTTGATGAAAGTGAAAGAGGAGAGTGAAAAAGTTGGCCTAAAGCTCAACATTCAGAAAACTAAGATCATGGCATCTGGTCCCATCACTTCATGGCAAATAGATTGGGAAACAGTGGAAACAGTGGCTGACTTTATTTTGAGGGGTTCCAAAATCACTGCAGATGTTGACTGCAGCCATGAAATTAAAAGACACTTACTCCTTGGAAGAAAAGTTATGACCAACCTAGACAGCATATTAAAAAGCATTACTTTGTCAACAAAGGTCCATCTAGTCAAGGCTATGGTTTTTCCAGTAGTCATGTATGGATGTGAGAGTTGGACTGTGAAGAAAGCTGAGCGCCCAAGAATTGATGCTTTTGAACTGTGGTGTTGCAGAAGACTCTTGAGAGTCCCTTGGACTGCAAGGAGATCCAACCAGTCCATCCTAAAGGAGATCAGCCCTGGGTGTTCATTAGAAGGACTGATGTTGAAGCTGAAACTCTAATACTTTGGCCACCTGATGCAAAGAACTGACTCATTTGAAAAGACCCTGAACTGGGAAAGATTGAAGGCAGGAGGAGAAGGTGACAACAGAGGATGAGTCCATTGGATGGCATCACCAACTCAGTGGACACGAGTTTGAGTAAACTCCGAGAGCTGGTGATGGACAGGGATGCCTGGTGTGCTGTGGTCCACGGGTTTGTGAAGAGTTGGACGTGACTGAGAGACTGAACTGAACTGAATAGTGTTTTCCTCTTGTACTTGCCGAGCATAGTGCATAAATGAATGAATGAATGAATGAATGATTGGGTCATAGAGTGCTGGTGATTATATACAGCTTCATCATCTAAAGAAAACAAAAGTCACCAAGTCACACTCTGCTGTCAGCAGACCTTGGCATCATCCTTACACTTAAAGGGCAGGGCACCCATTTTGGATATCAGAGTTCCAAGTTCACGTACTGGGTCTGCCACTGACTCAGTGTGACTCTGGACAATTAAAATTAGCTTTGAGATTGAGAGGGAGGGATGATATTTGTCATGGGGGCATCAGCTAATTAGTTTGTATGACATACTATTTCATAGATATACGGGGTTAATGAGTAGGATCATTAAAGCAAATTAGTATTTCAAAAGCGAAAGTATGACTACTACATGGATGGATGAAATTTGAGATTCAGAATTTTTTAGAGTTAAAGAGCAACATAAGGGACATGTTACTTCAGTGAAGTGGCACAAAGCTCTGGAAAGCTTACATTGTTTAGAATGAGAGCCTTATTAATATTCATTGAATCCAGATTAAAAACTGCAGAAAGACACTCCAGCTCTGGATGCCATATACTTCTCTCTCTTTTTCTTGTCTCTCTTTGCCTCCCACTCTCGCTCTCTCTCTCTCCAGTTGTTCTGAAACATGATTTTTGTCTTTCTGAGATTTTGATGAGTGTCCTCAAAACATGAGAAATCAGAGGTACAGAACCCTGGATAAGAAAAAACCTCAGAGACCATGTGGTTCCACATGTCAGTGTCACCAATTCTTGTCCATTTAGGAATGACACCTGTAATTTCCCTGCTATGGGCTTATGCATGTTAATAGCAAGTGAAGTCAACCTGTTTGTTCTCCACTTACTGGTCTCAGGTATGCCCTGGAATATTAGGCAGAAAAGAATCTTCTTGAAGTGAGCTATACCATCTCCACAAATTATTCTATCTTCTAGATATATGGCCCTAGCTTTTTCATTATCCTACTCCCAGTATGGGTTCCTATGCCCGCACCACTGTGCCTCACTTCTTTGAACTTGCTCCAGTTTATTTTGTTAATCTACAGTTAAGCAATGACTGTAACTGGCAACATTCCACAGGTTGATTCCCCACCTCCAGGGCCCTCGTATCCTACTACTGTGGCCCACTAGCCCCACTTGCCCCACTTGAGGACCCAGCCCTGCAAGGCCATTGCAACAGCTCTGACCCTAGTCAACAGACCCGTAGGAGGTCTGGTTTGGTAGCTCTTATGATTCAGCAACGAGCCAGCCTGACTGCTAAGACTATTCTGGATTCTGTGACTCAATCATAGTAAATGGTTTTCCATCAAATTCATTTAATTAATTCTTTTCATTCATTTCCCCATTCTCCATAAAATATTTATATTAAATCTACAGTGTTGGGGTCTGGGTACTTAAAGATGGATAAATCATGCTGCTGCTGCTGCTAAGTCACTTCAGTCGTGTCCGACTCTGTGCGACCCCATAGACGGCAGCCCACCAGGCTCTGCCATCCCTGGGATTCTCCAGGCAAGAACCCTGGAGTGGGTTGCCATTGCCTTCTCCATTGTGTGAAAGTGAAAGTGAAGTCGCTCAGTCCCGTCCGACTTGTAGCGACCCCATGGACTGCAGCCTACCAGGCTCCTCCATCCATGGGATTTTCTAGGCAAGAGTACTGGAGTGGCTTGCCATTGCCTTCTCTGGGATAAATCATAGCATCTGCTTTCTAAGAGTTCCTAGTCTAGTGGGAGAGATATGTCCAGACACGTCATTGTATATGGACAGAGCTTATTAAAATGTCTTAAGAGAGCTGTAACAATCAACCTGCAATTTCATTTACCTCTTATTGTTGTTCAATCACTAAGCTGTGTCTGACTCTTTGAGACCCCATGGACTACAGCACACCAGGCTTCCCCGTCCTTCACCATCTCCCAGAGCTTGCTCAAACTCATATCCATTGAGTCAATGATGCCATCCAACTATCTCATCCTCTGTTGCCCCCTTCTCCTTCTGCCTTCAATCTTTCTCAGCATCAAATTCTTTTTCAATGAGTTGGTTCTTCTTGTTCTGTTGTCTGTACCCAAATTCTTGCCATCATGGGATCCTGGCCACTCATGGCAGGTTCTCTGGCACTGATTGCTGGTTGGGCCTGCCTCCCAGTTGTGCTGACTAGGCAGGATTCCCACCATTAGCCTGACTTACTAATGAGCCATCTCTGACCACATGCTGGAGTCTTACCCCCTCTTGAAAATCTGCATCCTCCTCCTATTTATGGCTCTGTCTAGTGGCTGGGTGTTTATTTCCATTCTCTTTGTATATTTTCATCAGGTTTTAGCTATAGAGTGGTTCAAATGACAGGAATCATTCTATGCTGCTTCCCAGCATATTAATGACACATTTTAGGCAATGTTTCTTGTCTTCAACATTTTGATCTTCTCTGTTCACATGTCATGCTAAAGGAACATGTTAAACCAACTGTGAGCTCTATTTCCTGACCCCAGTTTTTATCCAGGCTCTCGTCTCCCTTTTCTGTTCCAATGCTCTTTCCAGCTCTTGCATTTGTTCCTCCTTTCACACTCTCCTGGTTTTATACCCTAGCTCCCAACAACACACATCAGAATTCCACTTCCTCATGGTATAGAGATTAAAGTGAGATAATAATCATTAGAGAGCAGGCAATGCTGTGTCCAGAAAGAATAGAGATCTTGGGTTCAGATAAACCAGGTTATGACATTTTCTAGCTGTGTGAGCTTGCTGCTACTGCTAAGTCGCTTCAGTCGTGTCCGACTCTGTGCGACCCCACAGACGGCAGCCCACCAGGCTCCCCCTTCCCTGGGGTTCTCCAGGCAAGAACACTGGAGCGGGTTCCCATTTCCTTCTCCAATGCATGAAAGTGAAAAGTGACAACACTCAGTCGTGTCCGACTCTGTGTGACCCCATGGACTGCAGCCCACCAGGCTTCTCCGCCCATGGGATTTTCCAGGCAAGAGGACTGGAGTGGGGTGCCACTTAGTTAAGTTTAAATAACTCAGCTAATCTGAGCTGTCTTTTTTTAAGTGGAGTTAATAACTCAATTCATGGAGTTATGAGGTTACCATAAGTCCACACACATTAAACTCTCAGAACTTGGCAAATCCTCCAAAAATATTTGTCCCTCCAATCTTTTGCATATCAACACACAAAAAACTCTTTTGTAACTTTAATTCATGATTGCTCTTCTGACCCTAAACCTGAGCATATTTGTGTAGCATGTCTGACTTAACAGAAACTACTACTATATGTGTGGCAAGACTTTTGCTATATTGTCTTAAAAATATCATTTAAAACATATTTACCATTGACCCAGGACAAACTGTAAATTAAGAGCACATATTCTCTTAGAAGGGGTTAAGTTGAAGAGGAAATCAATGGAGACCATCTTTTCCCCTCTTTACCTGTCCTTAACTCACAATGTATATATTTTTTCCTCTGAAAAAGTATGAGTGTATCCATATCATTTTACCAATAGCATAGTGGTTTGAAGCAACAACTGTGGAGCCAGACAGCTTGGGCTCAAACGCCAGCTCTGTCTCCAACTAGATATATGATTTGGGGCCCTCATTTCTATTTTAGTAAATTAGTGTTAGAATATCTTTAATAATAATACAGAATTTAGGTGGTTGTTCTGAGGTTGACTTGAGCTGATATGTATAAAACATATAGAAGACAATACGGTCTCCAGGAAATATCGCATCAATCTTTTGTGTAATTATTGTACCCAGCACTAACATCACTTAGAAAAGATATTTTCCAGTCCATAAGCAAATATCTCTTATGTTAATCAGAATTAATTTAATCATGAAAACAGTGATTTTTCATTTATTTACCACTTATGTTCTTTATTGATTTACCATTTGAATTCTTTCTCCACATTTGTATTCATATTCTCTTTCCAGTTTTAACTTTCCATTCATTAATAATTTCAAAGGACTTATTTGTGTGGACCATTATATTCTATCATCACCTTTACTTTGCTATTTTCTCTTAAACATGTATATTTTCAACCTATATTAAATTTGCTTCAAGATAGAAGAATAGACAGTGTTTGTTTAAAGCCCTCTAGTGCAAAATTTTGAAATTAAAATATATTTAGTTTTCAAGGCACTTGTTCTGTATTTTATAATATTTAAGGTAACAGTGAGCGGATACAATTGATCATAACTGTTTAAATTGCAGCTAGTGTTTTAGCCAAGTAATCAATACCTAATTATGTACTTTATTAGGGAAATAATTCCAAGAGCCTTAATCCTATCTCTAAGGAATATAGCCAATGCTCAAATGCAACTGTTTTTGCCTAACTATGTTTTCAGTCTTGATCAATGGTCTTCAAAATTATACTAGGACTTTTGGCTAAGAACATTTCTGAGTGATGGCATGAATAATAAACACACATATACTATTTTTTCCTATGCATTGTTATTTGTGGAACTTATGTAAAACAGTATGTTTATAATCAATTTTGCATTTTCAGTTATTTTCTCACTTAATAAAGACTCTCCTAACAATTTCCAGACCTGCATAAATTGTAATCATTGAACTTTGTAGAAGACAAAATGTAATAGCAATGACAAATAATGATTATAGAATTCTTACTATGTTAAGCACATTTTACACATTTGAATTACTTAGTTCTCACAAATAACTTATGCAGCATTAATGTAATTCTCATTTTACAGATGAGGAAGTTAAGGAACAGGAAGTCTAACTTGCTCAAGAATACCCACCCAATCAGTGGAGAGCAGGATTTGAATCTCAGCAGGATGGTTTTAGGGCTTCCCAGGTGGCACAGTGGTAAAGAATCCATGGCAATCCACGCCAGTATTCTTGCCTGGAGGAATCCCATGGACAGAGAAGCCTGGTGGGCTACAGTCCATGGCGTCGCAAAGAGTCAGATATGACTGAGAATGCACGCCAATATGCAGGATGGTTTTAGGACATTGGTTTAGCAACCATTCTCTACAAATCTTCAGATGGTAAATATTTTAGGCTTTGCCAGCCATGTGGTCTCTGTTGCAGCTACTCAACTCAACGGCTGTAGTGCAAAAGCAGCCCCAGACAGTAAGGGCATAAATGACTGGCTGTGGCTGTTTTACAATAAACTGTTATTTACAGACACAAACTTGATTTTTATGTAATTTTTATCTGTCATAAGATATTATTTTCTTTTGATTTTTAAAAACCATTTAAAAATGTAGTGATTATTTAAACATATGGACCATATAAAAACAATCAGCAGGCCACACTTGGCCCTCAGGACACACACAGATTGTGGACTCCTGTTCTATAGGGAAAGATCCTAGCCTCTGTGCTCCTACTCACTTGCACAGACTGAAAAGTGAAAAATCAGTTAGTCTTATACTAACGGTGTTACCTAATAAAGATAACTAATTTTTATTCTACTTTGTTGTTGTTTAGTCACTAAGCTGTGTCTGGCTCTTTTGCGGACCCATGGACTGTAGCCTGCCAGGCTCCTCTGTCCATGGGATTTTTCAGGTAAGACTACTGGAGTGTGTTGCCATTTCCTTGTCCAAGGATCTTCCTGACCCATGGATTGAACCAGCATCTCCCACATTGCAGGTGAGTTCTTTACCACTGAGCCAGCTGGGAAACCCGTATTCCACTTAGGACCATGCTAATTACTATGATCAGAAGTTACTGCTTATTAGGACTATTTTCTTTTGTTTCGAAGTTAAAAGTTGATCAATTGGTTTCTTAGAGTTCTCCCATGTGTTTGTATCTCTTTTACCCTTGTATAATCCTCTTTAGGCTGAGTCTGTAAGTAAAAGTGAAGACATTTCGTAAATACTGGGTTGGCTTCGCTAAAGTACAAACTTAAATCAGAGTGAGAAAACCCAACCTTGGGTTCTGAATTATGCTGCTTTACTGTCTACATTTATGAATCAATGTGATTCATCACCAAAACAACATTTTGCTTTGTGTCATGTGGATAGACACTCATTCACAGCACTGGCATCTGGCTTGGTTTCTTTATTATGGAAAAGAAATTCCCATTAAGCCACCCTACAGCATGATTAAATTTTAAAATAACATTGGCATTGCAGCAAGATCATTTTAATTGTTCTCCCTGCCAGCCTAGTTTATCTGCATGGCAACCATCTCATTCATTAACACCTACCACCTGTCCGGAAGGCGCTCAATGCCCCATCTCCAAGGCAGATCCAAACAATAAAGCCAGTTATGTCTAGACATGTCACATTGACACATAAAGTGACTGTGACTCCTGAGCTATTGCAAAGCACTGACAGCTTTCCCTCTCTGAGAACTGTGAGGTTCTATTGATATTTGAGAGGAAGGAGGGCCAGGGCCTGGAGGAGCAAGATGCAAAGAAGTCAATGTTGTTTGGGAGATAACCTCATAAAACTTGGTACACTGTTGTGTACCAGGACACCAGGAAATGTCATAATTCCATTGGTTAGCCATACCAAGAAGACTGGAGAGATTATCTCTTGAGAAAATGAAAAACGATAAGAGATTTTCAAACCAAAAGGCTTTACACTCACTATTGGATGGTAATAGGGTAGCCAGACAATTTAGAGAGATTTGCAACAGCTAGGAACTGTGGTTGCAAATGTGTAATAGATTCATTTGTTTTACCGTCTGTAATCACTGTCAGGTGCTTTTCCATCTATGATCACTTTTGGCTCTTACACCATAAATCGGTTTAGCAGAGGAGGTACTATTATCTCCCTTCAGAGCTGAAGGAAGCAGGGCCTAGATGAGGAGTATTAATTTATCCAAAGTGACTGGGAGTGGAAGCCAGAGCCATGACTGAGTGAGGCTCAAACTTCTGATCAAATACTCTTTCTGAAATGAGGCAGGGTTGATGCAGTTGCAGAGTATATCATGTGAGGTTATCTTTCTGGTGCCAAAATATTAGGACAAAAGGTGACATTTTCAGTAGTCCAGATACTTTTTTGATAAACCCCTGTTTGGAAGCAATAGGGCTTCCAGAACATATGGCTATGTCTTTCATTTTTAAGCAGGAGGATTAATGATAGTGATTAATAAGCAGTGTCTTTAGTATTTCTAGAGTTTAATATTTGTCTCTCTGTCGACTAGATTGCCTTCATGATGTCTAATTAATTATTAAAGTAAGTCTTCTGAAAGATTTCAGGTAGACTATACAAATTTGGGAAAAACCCAATTTTCTTGTTGGTAATGGAATTGATCCTCATTTAGAGATTTTGTTTAGATATAACAGTTGCCAAGTTTTGATATCTATAATCCAGTTATAAGATGCAGCCTATGAAACAGGTTACCAAAAGTGTTCAAATAGCAATGTTATTATGAATTAAGCTGCACATTAAATCCTGGACATTTAAGGAATTTAGGTCTAAAAACTGCCTTGTATTTAGGGTTCTCTTGATTATGTAAACATATTGTTAAAATAAATTTATGCATAGTCAGTTAGATACATATAACTATAGTTTCAGATTCAACTTTTCTGTAGTATGTAAAACAAATTGAGGGTATCAGCCTCATGTGTTGCATAGATGGCCCATCTATCAAATATTTCCCTTTCTGGCATCTCAAGAACAGAAAATTCAGTGGGGATCAATTGTAAGTCTGCATGCTTTGTGTCTGCTATATATTATTTGCTCCTATATATTCATTTAATTAAAATTTCATAAAGCCTAAGATTGTACTCTCTCCCTAGGCTATGAAAAACATGCTGTCTCCTGAATTCAGTCACTATAATTGTATCTCTCCTCTGCCAGTAACAGTGCTTTATATTCTTTGGGTTTCAGACAAGCTATAATATGAACTTTCTCCCCAGATATTTTACAGCACCATATAACACAATTAATGAGCTAAATTTTATAATCAGTCATAGAGAAAGAGAAGGTAAGAACTGTTAGTCACAAGGGAAAGATGTTTCTGGATAAGATCAGAAGGAAGACCAGCAGTCATTTCAATGCCTGTCACTCTGATATCTACAGATGTCAGCACCAGCTCCAATTAATATTGACCTAGTAGAAAAACAACCTCCTAAAAGCTTAAATGGCCTTTGGAGAAGAGAAAGTTGTTAGCAGTTCTCCAATCAGCAGAGAGAGAATTTTAACAGCCTGAAGCTAATTGGGGCTGAGGAACCAAGTGTTTCTCCAGAGTTTTTAGGCTGAAACTGGGCAGCAAGGAAGCTCCATATGTCTTGGTCCTATAAGTCTGGTGCCTTCAAAGACAATTGCTCATTAAAAATTCCTGACCATAGGATGCTAGACTCTAAAGGATTGTGGGTGAGGGGCGTTCTTGAGTAGGTTTATTTTCCCCCTTGGCTTCTAAGAATCTGCAGACTCTCAAAAAGCTTCATCATGCATGTCACTCCTGATCTCATCCACTTTTCTTCTCCTCTACTCCTTCCCGTCTTCCCACTTCAGTCAAATGTTTATTCCACATTTTTACGCTATATGGTGCCCTGAAGTCCAGAGTGAAGACAGACAGGAGGGAAGTGTATACAGCATGGCGATGGTCAGGTTTTCTGTAGAGGGGGCAAAATGAACAATTTTGTTGCTTTTATATTCCAAACCTAACTATGCAGATGTCTAACAGTGTCTCCTGCGTACAGCTTCTCTTATGCAGAAAAACTTCCATGCTAGGAGAGATGGAGTAAGAACATAAAAACATCAGAAAGGAATAAGCTGCAGGGAAATAAAGTTCACTTGACAATCTGGGGACTGTATCAAGGAAGATAGCACACATGACTGCTTACTAAGTATCGGGTGTTACAGTGTGCGCCATGCTGGCATTATCTCATGTATTCCTCACACGTCCTCTATAAAAGTAGATATTGTTATCTCCTTCATTTGGAGTTTCTGACTTGACTCTCATCCTCAGCTTCTCTTATCACTTAGTACTTTTAATAGTGGCTTCACTGGCTTCACGTGGGACAAAACTACTGTGATTCTAGCGCATTTTGTTTACCAGATCTGGCTTCATGGGAATCAGCTCCTTTGGGGCTGCAGTGAATATCTGGAAGTTTGCAGATCAAGCATCTTGTCTCAACCACTTTGGGAGCCACCTGTCCTCCAATGAGTACAGACTTGGTAGGATGATGAATCAAGCTTTTTTCACCCTTAGCCAAATGATGGGAAAAGACTCATTAGGACCATCAGACCTCCCTTGGAATTGATACATAGAGCAGAAAACACAACGCCTGAAAACGCTGGAGTTCTTATCAGAGTCATATCCCCACAATGGGAGTCAATCTCCCCACAAGAGGTCTTTGGTTCTTTTTGAAGACTGATTTTTTAGTTGTCCTTTCTATGCTGTGAATTAGCCCATATTATATCACTAGGTTTTTCTTTAAAAGAGATGCCAGAATAGGTTTTTGTTGTTTAAAGGGAAATAACCTGAAGTGAAGTTGATTAGCAGTAGAAATTCTGGAATCTCCAATCATGCTATTTAAGTTTTGACAAGGTAAATCAAGCCACACATGTATGCCCTCTTCTCCTGCAGTGTTCACATGGAGCCTGAGCAAGGTAAGCTAAGAAAAGAAGCTTTTTCCCTAATCAGTTCTCTCTGCAGGGTGGACAAACTAGAGGAAACCAAGTATGCAGGGAAATGCTCCCAAGAAACTAAGAGAAATATGAGAAAAAGCAAACCTCAGGGAAAATGAAGTTTGAGAAAAGCAATCAGAGATGAGAAATAGATATCTAGATGCATAAGTCTTCCAGAAAAACAGCATTTCTGGTATACTCATCACCGATATGTATGTCCTGTTCAATTATATGACTAATGCTGTGCTGAGCCACACTCAAAGTCTAACGCAATTTGACTGAGCTAATCCATCAGAAATGACACGTCAAAAATGGGCCTGTCAGCTTGAGTAATTGAAAAAGAAGCAGCTCTTTGAAATTTCATTGTTAAATGAACTTTGAGAATGTTAATAAACTTGATTACCAACATTAAAAGAAACTTTCTTTTTTTAAAAAAAAAGGTGCCCTTTTCTGTTTCCACTGAAAGCCTGATGTCCACAAAACTACATGTTGGGAGCCTGTGATATGGTCCCAGACAGACAGGCTGCTTCTGAGCTTAGACTCAGTGAACTCAAAAAGCCAGGGATCACGCCTTCCAAGAAATTCTCCTAATTTCAAATTCTGAGATTTTCTTATGCAGTACACCAAGCTAGCTATTTTCTTCATTTAGCTACTTCTGTTTCCGGGAAGAGAATTACTAGGCAAGAGATAAGCATGAAGAAGTCTCCTGTAACAATTTTCTTTCAAGTATGTTGTGCAATACCTGAAAGAGTCACAGTCCTTTCTCTGGATCCTCCCTTGGTTTCTGGTAAAATACAATCACCTATTGCTGTGCTCTCTTTGGGTCTTCCCTGGTAGCTCAGCAGGTAAAGAATCCACCTGCAATTAGGAGACCCCAGTTTGATTCCTGGATCAGGAAGATCCCCTGGATCAGGGAGAGCCTATCCACTCCAGTATCCTTGGGCTTCTCTGGTGACTCAGTTGGTAAAGAATCCACCTGCAATGCGGGAGACCTGGGTTCCACCCCTCGGTTGGGAAGATCCCCTGGAGGAAGGCATGGTAACCCACTCCATTATTCTTGCCTGGAGAATCCCCATGGACAGAGGAGCCTGGCGGGCTGTGGTCCATAGGGTCACAAAGAGTCGGACACAACTAAGTGACTAAGCACAGCACAGAGCTTTCTTTGAGCAGGAACATCAATACAGGTGTAATGGTTCTGCCTGTCCTTTGCCTGACACATCCGAGCCCAGCCGTCCAGGTGATAGATATAGCCCTGCACTGCGAATGAAACACCCAGGGCCAGGCAGGCGGTGCACTGAACCCAGAGGAAGTGCATTTAATCCTGGCTGCGTGTTCCCTACGAAATGGATCTGCTGGGTGCCCTGGACACATGGAAGCATAATGTGCCATCATCGTCTTTTAACCCAGTCTTGTATGCCCACCCTGATTGGCTGGCTTTCTGCCTCAGTTTATTTTATTGAACTACTAAGTTCCTGTCACAACCACAACCCTGTCCTCATAGCCTCAGCATACTTGGCTGGGACCTGGCCTTCTGCCTTCTTCTTGCTTGCTCTCTCTTCAGGCATTGATTTTTTAATCCCTAGTCACCGCATTAGGAGAAAGACTGATACTGCTCCAAATAGTCTTGCCTACTCCAAGTCTCTGCACCCTTGATTCCATGGCTCATGCATCATCTGTACCTCTGCAGCTGTGCCTCACCTAGTGAACTGGACCTTTCAATGCTGACAGAAGAACAATCAGATTGGTCAAGGCCTTTGGATGCTGACCTCCAGTGGGCAGCCCTATCACCGGATCCATTTCTTTACCTCCAGGCCAACAGACTTGCTGTTTCCCAGCCCCCTACTCCATGTTATCTAGTAGCACAAATATTTTAGTGATTCCAGCATACCTTGTAACCAAGCTCCCAACTTGAGTTAGGTTGGATTCCTGTGCATCAGGCCACAGAGAGAGAATCTCAGGCTTCAGAAAGCAGAGGTGTATCAGAAAAGTTGTTCAGAAGTAGCTACAGGGAGAATTCCAAGCGGCAATCAGCAAGGATACATTAAACATAAACAAACACTGTTACCAGTTATATACTATGTGTCAGATATTTTGATCCTCAATCTACTTAACATTTCTGTAAAATATTATAATTATATTTTAAGGTGAGGAAAATGAAATTGTCAGGAGTTGCATAGCTATTGCATAGCTGTGTTTTATGAATCAAGGACTTGAATACAGGGCTCGGTGATTCCAAATTCCCAAATTCTACTGCATCGTTTTGCCTCCGTATGAAACAGCGTCTTAAACGGCAGGGCCCTGTGAGTTCCTTCCTTCTTTGGAAACTGCCCTGTGTTCCAGAAACATCCTGCAGCCAGTCTCAACATCTTTTATTCAAATATCCATCACAGAAGTGCTTGTGGAGTTAAACTCCATTTTTGCTGAAGCAGAAGCACCTTAAGAATATCTTTAAAAATACAGGCTAATAATTGGCAGAATCAAAACCAAAGCCTGTATATTGAATCCAGTTTAGAGTTTTTTCTGTTGGTCCCAATGTTTCTGTTCATTTATTAAATATTCCTTAAGAAAAGTTGTCACTCAACATGGGTGGACTTGGGTATTACGCTGAGTGAAATGTCAGATGAAGACAGAAACCATTTCACTCATATGTTGAATCTAGAAAGTAAAAAAGAATGAACAAACATAAAGAAACTGAAACAGAGCCATAGAACAAACTAGTGGTTGACAGAGAAAGGGAATGAGTGTAATAGGTGAGGGAGATTAAGGGGTAGGTACAAACGTCCCAGTTATAAAATAAATAAGTCATGGAAATATAACATAGAGCATAGGGAATATAGTCAATGATATTCTAATAACTCTGTACAGTAAAAGATGGTAGCAAGACTTATCATGGTGAATATTTTGTAATGTCTGAAAATATAAAATTGTTATGTTATATGC
Source organism: Bison bison bison (assembly GCF_000754665.1). NCBI lineage: Eukaryota > Metazoa > Chordata > Mammalia > Artiodactyla > Bovidae > Bison > Bison bison. The sequence goes on along the minus strand of NW_011494794.1, from coordinate 2,292,883 downwards.
CCCAAACTAATATAATATTGAAGTCAGTTATACTTCAATAAAAAGCAAAGAGAAAAATAATCACATTAATTAATGAGTTAAATGAACTAAAGAGAATTGTTTTTGACTTCTGTTGAGTAAAGACTCTCAGGAACTTCTGCTTTTAAGACAAGTCATTCTGGAAAAATTCCGGTTGACAGGTAAGGTTGGACACAGAGCTGTAACATTTTTTTCCTGCCTCATTTTACTAAGACAACAGTAGAGGATTTTAAAAAGCATAAACTCATGAAAACAAAAAGAATCATAAGAGGAAACAACTGTGGACATGACATTTTAGTAAGTATTTAGAAGATGGAAAGACAGCTGGGAGAGGGGTAAAAATGGAGGTGTTTTCAGAATAGGTTGCAACAACACCCACGGGAATTCATCTTGAAAAATGTTATAGCCATTCTGGAATAAGGCATCAGGGACCATATTGGTTAGAGAAAGTGTGGGCTGAATCCTAGAGATTTCATTGAAGGGCCCCAATAGGATAGTCAGACCCCCAGCTTCCCACCCCTCATTGTTGAAGTCAGATGAATACACCTCCCCAGTTCAGTAGGAGATGGTGGCCTTATATTCTGGAGGAACAGACCAGAGAGCCCCTTGATTTAGGGAGATCAGTAAGTGGTGAGATCCCAGGCTTAAAACAGGGGAATTGGATGAAAATCTGAATACTGAAAAGTAAAATCTCAAGCCTACTTCTCTGGATGGGCTTCCAGGACCCTTGTGAAAGTCTTTGACCTCACCAATTCTTTCAGGCAGAGACAGACTGTTTTCTGGAAAAACTGGGCAGCTTCAGAGAAAAGGTCTGAAGGCACTGACAGTTGGGATTCTCCGAAGCAGCTTTCCTTAGGATCTCTCAGTGAACTCCACTCCTCTGTATCCGCTGACTCTGTGTGACCCCATGGAATAGTCCATTGAATTCTCCAAGCCAGAATACTGGAGTGGGTACTCAATTCCTTCTCCAGGGGATCTTCCCCACACAGGGATCAAACCCAGGTCTCTCGCATTACAGGCTGATTCTTTACCAACTGAGCCACCAGGGAAGCCACCGGAGCTTCTAGTTGCTTTTAAATGACTTGTTTTGAAATAAGAACAGTTAATGGTGAGCAAACATTATAGAAAGTACACAACATGGAAGAGAGAATAAGAAGAAAATGAATTAATAGGGGAAAAAAGAAAAACTAACTTGTGAAAGATGTTTGGAAGACTAAGGGTAAATATTTCTACAAAGAGCTCCTGCAAATCAATGTGAAAAGATAAAGTTTTGTTCTTTGGAGCTGGGCCCAATGGAAGAGCTAAGTAAATCATATGGATTGACAATTTATAGAACAAACATAACAATGGCCTACAAAATGCAAGAATGATCAGCTTCCAATAGTGATTAAGAAATATTATTTTAGGACAACAAAAATGCTTATTAAGTCGTGTATTTTAAAATAATTTTTGACTGACAAAAATTTCACAAAATGAATAATGTCCAATGTTAAAATGGGTGGGAGGAATTGAACTGTTCCATATAATATTAGTCAGAGTATAAATTAGTATGGTATTTGGCGGGACAATTTAGAACTCTTTGTATAACCTTTCAAAATAATTTTAAATTATGTATACTCATAGTATCAACAACTTCACTTCTAGAAACCATCAAGCCGAGATAGTCGCACAAGTGCACAAGTTATAAATGCAAGGTGCTCATGGATGACTTATTTGTAATAGGGAAAAGTTGGAAGCAGCTAAAACTTGCATTGATAGAGGAAACTGAAATTGAATATGCTAAATTAATTTACTGTAATATCATATAGCTATAAAAGAATCAAAAAGATATATATGATTTATGGACAAATGTCCACAATATAGTATTAAATGAAAAACTTAAGTAAATGTGTAACAACATTTTGTCAAAAGAAAAAGATATCATTTAGTTTATATTTAAACACACATTTCACACACAGAGAAAATTTACTGGGGAATTAATAGATTACTAATGGTGGGATGAGCATGATGGTCATGGGGAAGACATACTTTTCATTTTCTCAAGTATTTTGTACCTATTCTTTACGTGCATGTACAAATTGCTTACTTATAAAACTATTATTCTTTCAGGTTCAGTCCCCACACACAATCTTCAAAGAGTGTTGGGGTGTAGGTTAGAAACATGCCTGACTCAAGTGAAAGTGAAAGTGTTCGTCGCTCAGTTGTGTCTGACTCTTTGCCACCCCGTGGACTGCAGCCCGCCAGGCTCCTCTGTCCGTGGGATTCCCCAGGCAAGAGTACTGGAGTGGGTAGCCATTTCCTTCTCCAGGGGATCTTCCCCACCCATGGATCAAACCCCAGTCTCGTGTGTTCAGAGTCTTTGCCGTCAGAGCCACCAGGGAAGCCAGGAAGCCTGACTTAAAGTAGTAATACCAATACTTATTGTCTGAATAAATGATTTCTAATAGTTACTAACAACTATTTGTAAACAATTCAAACCTCTACTTACAAAACTATATCTTTTTAATCTTTCATTGCATAATTATCTTCTAGAAATTTCTAGCTTAATCTGGGTCCTTTGGGGCTTGTAAGAGCCCATATACTCTGAGTTTGGTCATTATACCTACCTGTGTTTGTAGTATCATTAAAACCAAGAGACTAATGGGGGAAGTAGTGAATGAAGCTTTAATTATTGCAAAACCAGCAGGAGGTCAAGGGAATCCTGCTTCTTCACCTCCATGAAGGCTTTGTAGAGGTCTTCCGGGTCCAGACACCTGCAGCCGAGTGATGAATAGCAGGCCCTGGTAAGCGCTCGGTTGGGGTCCCAGCTCAGGATGGGGCAGGGATTAAACAGTGCCTTCAGCAGTTGTCTGACACCATCACTGGCAGCAAACAATTCCAAAAGGAGCCATGCACAGTCACTGATTTTCCTTTTCAACCCTGTCTGTCCTACAGCACCTGGAGCAGCTGCACTAGGAGGTGGTTATTGATGGCTTTGATTTACCGAAGAAGAATAATGTGGACAGTTATCTAGTTCAGGGACAAGCCCTTGTGAATATGAAACTAAGCCCTCTCAGTAACAAGGGGCTGTTGTAGATCTTAAAACTGTCATTTCTGCACCAAGTATGGGCTTCTCTCTGTGAATTCTGTCCCCACTGCAGTCCAAAAGCAGCTGGAAAGCTCACCACACCTCTCTTTCAGTTGGTCCTGGCCCCACGGCACCCACTCACCTCTGTGGCTCTCTGATGGCCTGTCATTCCATTCATGCTGTCATTTTGAAATTTTGATTAGTTGTATAATTTCCAAGCAGTGTCAAATTCATGCATGACATCTGGTCCCCCACATTAGAACAACTTGCAAGAGGATGTAAAGAAACCATATGGATGCCACACACTAAGCAGAGTGTTTCCTTTCCCAAAACCTTTCACTAAACGGCCACCAGCACTCCACTGGAGTGTGATTTCTTTTTTGCTATTGTTGGAGAGTGAATATGTCTGAGGGCATGTCCAAGTGACTTGCTGTGACCTCCAAATTTTTGAAAATCCTATAATTTATAAAATTCTTCTGAATTTTGCATTTTTATCCATTATCTGTGTATTTATTTTGATATATCATAATAATTAAAGTTACTTAATATAGAATAAAACAGATGCTCTAAGTAGAGGGGACTTTCTCTCTTGCAGGTGCTTCTGATTCTATGCTCAGATGGTATGGCCCTCTGAATCCTAGAGATTCAGAGAAGCCATCAAACAGCCCTAATGTGTGTACGTGTGCTTTGTCACTCAGTCGTGTCTGACTCTTTGTGATCCTTTGCACTGTAGCCTGCCAGGCTCTCTGTCCTTGAGATTCTACAGGCAAGAATACTGGAGTGGGTTGCCATTTCCTACTCTAGGGGATCTTCCTGACTCAGGGATCGAACCCGCATCTCTTGCATTGGCAGGTGGATTCTTTACTACTGAGCCACCTGGGAAGCCCACTATTACATCAATTTTAGAAGCAGACCAGTTGAACCTCAGGAAGAGTAAATAATTTTCCAAAGTTCATGAGCTGACATGTGGCAAATCTAGGACACAAGCAGTCATCTGTGCTACAGTGCACAGAGATTCTGTACTTTGTAGTGTACAGTGTAGCACCTGACAGAGCTACAGAGACTCTTTTCCATTAATTTTGTTTCTTCTCTTTCTTTTCTCTTCCCTTAGTACTAAATATTGATAGGACTTTCATCATACTAAGTAGAAAATGCATTTTATACCTATGGCTGATTCATGTTGAGGCTTGACAGAAAACAACAAAATTCTATAAAGCAATTATCCTTCAATTAAATAAATAAAATTTAAAAAATTATTAAATAACTTCTTTGATAACATTTATTTTTGGTAGCAGAGATGAAGTAGGAGTAACGCAAAAGCTTCATCAAAAGTCCTGAACAAAATTTTGGGAAGTGCCAGATATGGAATCTCTGCTCAGGCTTCATTCTTCCCAGCTGACATTGCTGACAGAGTGGCTGAGTAGAATCACCAGATCTAAGTTCTAATTCCGGTGATGCCACTAAGCAACTTCCCATGTATCGGGGAGTCATAAATCCCATCTGTGACCTGTCATTTGTATTTTTGAAGGGGTGGAGTGGAATCACTGAGGTCCTCTCCGTATTGTTTCCCCCAGTGGAAGAATCACTTGAGATTGGAGAGAATCTATAGCCACCAGTTTTCAGAGTATTTCTTGGGCTTATTCAAGGCACAGTGTATTTCTTTCAGCCAATGTTTTTCTCTAAAGTAATGTTCTGTTGCTTATTCAATAACTTGTTTTCTTCTCTTGGTTTGCCCTGGTGTCTAAAGTTCTATCAGAACCATGTGAACTGGAGACCACGGTTAGTTGATCCTTGAGGAAGTCCCTCAGTCCTGGCAGATCTATGTGCACCCTATGGCTCCAGCTTCCCTCGATGGTCACGTGCTTCTGGCCATTGGGTGAGCTTCACCCCTTCAGCAGCAGTTGACCCCATGGAGTGTTGATTTGTCTTGGCTCAGATGCAACTCACAGTTTTAGTTTCACAATCTGGCAGTTCCATGGAAAGAAAGGAACTCTTCCTCTATCAGCTACCAGCTACCCCCTACTGTCTAAGAGCCTTTGGTCCTTCTGTGATTCAGGAGGCAAAATAGTACCATCTCCCAACCTTGCTTTTCAGCATTCTTCACTGTAGAGAAGGTGATTACAAAGGATCAGCCATTTAATTAACTTCCAGGGCCCACAGCTTTCTGTTTCACATTCCTCTTTCTCCTGGTTTGGTATTAAGTTAGAACTCTTTCAGAGGAGGGAAATAATGAGCCATTTCCAGGATTTCCTGGGGGATGATATGGGATTGGGTTTTGAGATTTATTTATTTCTCTTACAAGCAAAAGATAAAAAACAATTGAGGTTTACTTGTTTTTGCAGATGCCCCAAACTTAAGAACATTATTCTGTGTATTTTAGATTTGACTGCAAATTATTGAAAGACAAAAATTAATTGAAGAAATTGAAAGTCGCTCAGTCATGCCCAACTCTTTGGGACCCCATGGACTATATAGTCCATAGAGTTCTCCAGGTTAGGACACTGAAGTGGGTAGCCGTTTCCTTCTCCAGGGGATCTTACCCACCCAGGAATCAAACCAGGGTCTCCTACATTGTAGGCAGATTCTTTACCAGCTGAGCTACCAGGGAAGCCTATAAA
>NW_011494794.1:2285615-2287080 GCF_000754665.1 Bison bison bison | reverse complement strand
TCTGTCCGTGGGATTTTCCAGGCAAGAATACTGGAGTGGGTTGCCATTTCCTTCTCCAGGGGATCTTCCGGACCCAGGGATCAAACCCAAGTCTCCTGTATTGCGGGCAGATTCTTTACTGTCTGAGCCTCCATCTGCAGGCAGATTCTTTACTGCCCCAAATTGGAGGGCATTGAAATAGCCACCTTTGGTTATGCTTGCTAAGTCAGTCAGTTAAACTTTCTTAACCAATATTCACCTTAAAAGTTTGGAATCATCCTCAATGCCTCCTTTCTGTCTCACTGTGTGCTGTCACTTCAGTTGTGTCTGCCTCTTTGAGACTCCATGGACTGTAGCCTGCCAGGCTTCTCTGTTCATAGGATTCTATAAAAAAAAAAAAAAGAATATGAAAAGATGTTCTATGTCACTAATATTTAGGAAAATTAAATGAAAACCACAATAAGGTACTATTAATAGTAGACACCTATTAGAATGGCTCTAAAAATGACAATGCCAAGGGCTTATGAGGGTGTGGAGCACCTGCAACTCTCATACATTGCTGATGGGAATGTAGAATGTAGATGTAAAACTAGGAAAAGAGTTTTTCAATTTTTTATTGTTAAGCATGTACTTATCATGTGACTCAGCACTCCCACTCCTAGGTATTCACCCAAACGAATTGAAAAATTATCTTCATGGAAAAAGCGTGAATGATTTGTAATCCCTCAAACTGGAAACAATTCTAATATTTTTTTTTTTACCTGGGGCTTCGATAAACTTTAGTACACCCATACCATGGAATACCACTCAGCAATAAAAAGGACTACTGATATACACAACATGGATGAATCGCAAGTGTATTACACTAAGAGAAAGAAGCTGGACACAGAAGGCTACATACTGCATGTATATGGTTGCCAGGAGTTGGGGTGGAGAGACGGACTATAGAGGAGCAGCATGAGAAAATTTTGGGAGTGATGGAACCAGTCTACATCTTGATTGTGGTAGTGGTTACACTATAGGATGTACTTGTCAAAATTTGCAAACAAGGTGAAATTTACTGTATGTAAATTTTTCTTAATTTTACAAAGAGAAAAATAATTTGTTTTGTACCTTCTATGTGGAAGGAATCATTATTATTTCTGCAATTAAGGAGGCAGACCAAATCCTTGCTCTGTAGAATATTGTATTCTGTTTACTCTGTTCTGTCCACTGCCAACACTGAAAAATTTTTTTATGATGTAAGTCTAATTATGCTCTTCCCTATGGTAGGGACAGTTTCATGATTTGTGGTCTCTAAATAGATGGGGAAATAGGGGAAACAGTGTCAGACTTTATTTTTTTGGGCTCCAAAATCACTGCAGATGGTGACTGTAGCCATGAAATTAAAAGACGCTTGCGCCTTGGAAGGAAAGTTATGACCAACCTAGATAGCATATTCAAAAGCAGAGACATTACTTTGCCAACAAAGGTCCGTCTAGTCAAG
>NW_011494794.1:2280026-2285515 GCF_000754665.1 Bison bison bison | reverse complement strand
ATGCAAAGAGTTGACTCATTGGAAAAGACTCTGATGCTGGGAGGGATTGGGGGCAAGAGGAGAAGGGGACGACAGAGGATGAGATGGCTGGATGGCATCACTGACTCAATGGATGTGAGTCTGAATGAACTCCAGGAGTTGGTGATGGACAGGGAGGCCTGGCATGCTGCGGTTCATGGGGTCGCAAAGAGTCGGACACGACTGAGCAACTGGACTGAACTGAACTGATTGTTTTAGAAAACTCAGCAGTGGCCATAGGACTGGAAAAGGTCAGTTTTCATCCCAACCCAAAAGAAAAGCAATGCCAAAGAATGCTCAAACTACTGCACAATTGCACTCATCTCATATGCTAGTAAAGTAATGTTCAAAATTCTCCATGCCAGGCTTTAGCAATACGTGAACTGTGAACTTCCAGATGTTAAAGCTGGTTTTAGAAAAGGCAGAGGAACCAGAGATCAAATTGCCAACATTCGCTGGATCATCAAAAAAGTAAGAGTTCCAGAAAAACATCTATTTCTGCTTTGTTGACTATGCCAAAAGCTTTGACTCTGTGGATCACAAAAAACTGTGGAAATTCTTCAAGAGATGGGAATACCAGACCACCTGACCTGCCTCTTGAGAAATTTGTATGCAGGTCAGGAAGCAACAGTTAGAACTGGACATGGAACAACAGACTGGTTCCAAATAGGAAAAGGAGTACGTCAAGGCTGTATATTGTCACCCTGCTTATTTAACTTCTATGCAGAGTACATCATGAGAAACACTGGGCTGGAAGAAGCACAAGCTGGAATCAAGATTGCCAGGAGAAATATCAATAACCTCAGATATGCAGATGACACCACCCTTATGGCAGAAAGTGAAGAAGAATTAAAGAGCCTCTTGATGAAAGTGAAAGAGGAGAGTGAAAAAGTTGGCTTAAAGCTCAACATTCATGGCATCCGGTCCCATCATTTCATGGCAAACAGATGGGGAAACAGTGGAAACAGTGTCAGACTTTTTTTTCTGGGCTCCAAAATCACTGCAGATGGTGACTGCAGCCATGTAATTAAAGGACACTTACTCCTTGGAAGGAAAGTTATGACCAACCTAGATAGCATATTCAAAAGCAGAGACATTACTTTGCCAACAAAGTTCTACCTAGTCAAGGCTATGGTTTTTCCAGTGGTCATGTATGGATGTGAGAGTTGGACTGTGAAGAAAACTGAGTGCTGAAGAATTGATGCTTTTGAACTGTGGTGTTGGAGAAGAGTCTTGAGAGTCCCTTGGACTGCAAGGAGATCCAACTAGTCCATTCTGAAGGAGATCAGCCTGGGATTTCTTTGGAAGGAATGATGCTAAAGCTGAAACTCCAATACTTTGGCTACCTCATGCAAAGAGTTGACTCATTGGAAAAAACCCTGATGCTGGGAGGGATTGGGGGCAGGAGGAGAAGGGGACGACAGAAGATGAGATGGCTGGATGGCATCACTGACTCGATGGAGGTGAGTCTGAGTAAACTCCGGGAGTTGATGATGGACAGGGAGGCCTGGCGTGCTGTGATTCATGGGGTTGCAAAGAGTCGGATATGACTGAGTGACTGAATTGAACTGAACTAAAGCTGTTTTAGAACATCTTTTGTAGGTTTGGGCATTTCTGACATTACGGGTCCTTCCCGCCTAAATGGAAGCTAGAGATTCATTTTTCCAGTCTCCCTTGCAGATATGGTGCTGGCATGTGACTTGGGCTCCATCATTCAGAAGAATATGTGTGAGACTTTGGTTTGAAAGACAATAATGTGAGAAGGGAAGTGTTGTGTGGAATTCAGTTCTGTCCAAGGTCATAGGCTTTCTTGAAAGGATTGGTGGAGGTTTGGTCAACTACTGCCCAGGTTCATTGGTGTGGCTGCTGGAGTATGTACTCAGTAGAGGTGAGCAATCTTGGGCAAAGCCTGCAAGTCTGGACTCTCTGTGCTTTCCAGAATGTCTCTGCCCTACTCAACATTGAATAATAAATTATTTTTTTATCACCTTAAGCTAGAGTGTTTACTTATTTCTGTGTGTGTTTATCTTGCCTCTAAATCTCATTTGACACCCCTGCCAATAAACCTTCAGTGACTGCTTATCACCTTAGGAAAAAAAATCTATACTTCTAAACATGACATGTAAGGTCTTTGACATGAAGCTCAAGTATACCTTCCATTCTGTACTGTACTCAATGTTATCTATGTTGAGTTTGCAAACTGCAAACATTGCATCCTCATTAGTATCTTCATGCATGTACAGATGATGTTCCCTTTGTCTGGTTCGATTTTCCTTAATGCTGATTCACCACTCTACAGTTCTTTTCTCATGTTGTCCCTATTCACCGTTAACCTGTACTCATGCTGTACTCATGAGATGAGTCCATCTCAAATATCACCAACCCAAAAGCCTTCTGTGAAGCATTCCTTGGTACCCTTACCATGGTCTCTGTGCCCCAAAGATGTTTTGCTTCCTTCTCTATTTAAGAATTTCTCATATTGTATGATAATGAATTCAGTAATCCTTACTGAGCAAATGCCATGTGCCAGACATAAGGCTAAAATGATGAATAGAAGTGACTTAGGTAAAGAATGAAATAGAGTGGGTCTGCCAGAGAGACCAGTACAGAAAGCTGGTAGACAGGCATATGGAGAGTGAGTGTCCAAGTGAGGGCACAGGCATTTAGGGCATTGGGAGCAGGTAAATCCACTTCACTCCTCTGTAAATCCTTTGAGGCAGGAACCAAGTCTTACTCATCTTTGTTCCTCTAGTGCAACTGAGCCAGACAGAGTAAACATCCAGTGGACATTTGCTACATTAGTAAATGAATGAGCAGATCATGCTTCTCCCCAGGACTTTCATCTGCTGCTTGAACTGGAGCAGATAATTTAGGCTTAACATTCTGTTCATCAATCCAGGGCCAGGATATAGGAAAGGTCTTTAATTATCAAGCAAAATTTCCCATATCCTCACACTAATGACCTGGTATTGCATTGATATAATAGTGGTAGATGAACTTCAAAAGAGTTGACTTGGATAATTAATTATTCAAGAGTTGTTCAGTTTTCTCATCTTTAAAAGCATATTAATGGCAAATATCCCAGATCTGCTTTTTAAAATCTGATTCTATCAGCATAACAACCTTACAAATCAGCTCTCTGATGTGTTCTAACATTATGGCTTGGGCAAAAAGAAGGAAAATGATTTTCTGATCATGACATAGGAAATCAATGGCATAGTCAGGAGTATTTTTTTTTTTTTCAAACCTCTCATTCATAGTCATGGGTCATCTTTTGATAACAGAAGTATCAAGTAAAGCAATGGTTGTCTGTTTAAATACACCCATATGTGGTAGTGTGAATACGTCAAGTAGTCCTAATACCCTCAGGGTACAGAATAAAGGTTTCCTAGTGAGGGCATAACTGGAGGCACAGAGCTTCAATATTGTCCTCATAATTAAAATGCAGGCCGCTGCTGTTTCAGACTATTCTGAAAACCTGCTCCTACCATCAGATAGCAATGCCTTTCCTTTGATTTGCTACCAAAGTTAAACTGAATTTTAATCACCTCCTTAATGCTTAACTTCACAGAGAACCAAACTGAGAACTGGGGATATCTTTCTGATGTTTTCAATGAACCAGAGGCACAGACTTTGCTGTCATCTTCATCCAAGGACAAATCGTAATTGGCTAGACTAGCAAATTGCTTTTTCTCATTGGAAACTGCCATTGGCACATTAGATTGAAAATAAAATCCTTACTATATGGATGAGATGTGGCACTTCACCATGCAGCTGTAAGAGAAAAGTTGGTTTTTTAAACTAATGTTTATAGGGGTAATTCAGTTTGTGATACTGAGGGATATAAATTTGGGAGATTACTGAGAATGATTCAGCTTTCATTTTTTTCTTGAACTCCTGCAATTGCCTTTTTCTCTCCCTCCTTAAACATATGATGGTACATCCATCTTGTTAGGAGCATCCTCAGAGGATATAAATGAGCAGTCTTCCTTAAGAGGAAAGTGAGAATTGAAAGGAGGAATGTGCCATCATCACAAACATTTCCCCCAAATGACAGACATGAGACTTCATATTGGTGTCATTAATCATAGTGGGGCCCCATGGCTGTCTGACACACAGCTTTCAACTAGACACAGTTCTATGTGTCTCTGAGGCTCATTTCTGGATATTAAAGATGGTGAGCTTTGGCTTCACTTTAGTGGAAATTCAGGGTAATAAATGGGGGTCTGTACCAGCCTGAACATGAGGCACTCAGAATGATATCCTTATTAATAGACAAGGTATTACAAGATTCAGAAGTTGAATAAAAATGTTCTTCCAATGCAATCAGACAGACATTCTACATTTAGTTGAAAGCAATTGGTTAACTTTAATAAGCCAGTGATGATGCAACTTGAACATCTATTTTTTTTATAGTTCATTTTCATAGTCCAATCTTTCATAACTCTTTACTCTCTTCTATACCTGTGATGCAGATACATTTTATAAACAGACATCATGGTACAGCAGAAAGAGCAGAATTTGGAAGCAGACTGTCTGTGCACATCAGGCTCTACTAAGGCAAAGACAAAAGAGTGTGGCTAATGGATATTTCCCATAATTCTTGGCTTTCACCACAGTCTATGGACAATCTTATCCTCAAAGGAAATGTATTAAGTTCAGTATTCAGGTATCTTAAGTCAATGACATCCTAAGATCTTGGATGGCAGTTTCTCTCTCCTCTTACAGAGTGGCTTTGAAGTCAGCTTGTTAGAATTTTGGTCAAGGCCTCACCACTTGCTACTGTGTAGCATTGGGCAGGAGAAGGAAATAGCAACCCACTCTAGTATTCTTGCCTAGAGAATCCCATGGACAGAGGAGCCTGGTGGACCGCTGTCCATAGGGTCACACAGAGTCGGACATGACTGAAGCAACTTAACATGCACTGGAGAAGGAAATGGCAACGCACTCCAGTATTCTTGCTTGGATAATCCCAGGGACAGGGGAGCCTGGTGGGCTACCGTCTATGGGGTCACACAGAGTCGGACATGACTGAAGCGACTTAGAAGCAGCAGCAGCAGCAGTAGCCTTGGGCAAGTCACTTGGGCTCAGTTATCTCTAAAATGGGGACAGTAGCATTTTTGTGAGGTTTAAATAATGCCTACTAAATACTCAGCACACAGTGTGTGACACATAATAAGATCTCAATAACTATTTTCTAGATCTTATAATGTCTTTACAAGTAAAAGATTCATGCCTCTAAACCCCAGTCCTATGGCTGGGGTTTGGTTTAACTATTATCAGTTTTCCTGAGGTCATCAGGCTTAGCTGACATTTCTAAAGTATACTGGGGGTTAGAGTGACAAGTGAACTCATTGCCTGTTACTCTTGTTAGTGTGGTTACTGAAGACTGGAGGAATCTGAGCACTCAAGAGAGTCACTCACTAGACAGGCTATGAGACAAGGCTGTGTGTGTGTGTATAGATGGATGT
>NW_011494794.1:2279414-2279817 GCF_000754665.1 Bison bison bison | reverse complement strand
AAATAGATGGGGAAACAGTGGAAACAGTGTCAGACTTTATTTTTTTAGGCTCCAAAATCACTGTAGATGCTGATTGCAGCCATGAAATTAAAAGACACTTACTCCTTGGAAGGAAAGTTATGACCAACCAGATAGCATATTGAAAAGCAGAGACGTTATTTTGCCAAGAAAGGTCCGTCTAGTCAAGGCTATGGTTTTTCCAGTGGTCATGTATGGATGTGAGAGTTGGACTGTGAAGAAAGCTGAGTGCCGAAGAATTGATGCTTTTGAACTGTGGTGTTGGAGAAGACTCTTGAGAGTCCCTTGGACTGCAAGGAGATCCAACTAGTCCATTCTGAAGGAGATCAGCCCTGGGATTTCTTTGGAAGGAATGATGCTAAAGCTGAAACTCCAATACTTTGGC
>NW_011494794.1:2260243-2279161 GCF_000754665.1 Bison bison bison | reverse complement strand
GAGTTTGGGTGAACTCCGGGAGCTGGTGATGGACAGGGAGGCCTGGCGTGCTGCGATTCATGGGGTCACAAAGAGTCGGACATGACTGAGTGACTGAACTGAACTGAACTGATAGATGTGAGTAAAGCAATGTGATTATTTGCTAACCTGTTTGATGATGAACTTCTTGAGAGAAGGAATGTACCTCATTTGTCTTTGAATTCCCAATATTGACCCAGTGTCTGGAATAGAGTAGATGATCACTAAAAGTTTGTTAAATGAATTAAACAATGAATAAATGGGTGCCTGGAAGGAAAAATTTCTTCTAAGTCAGATAGGGGTAAGTTTTTTGTTTTTTTTTTGCTCTATGCTTGTGTTCAGTCACTCAGTCATGTCTGACTCTATGCTACCCTTTGGACTGTAGCCTGCTAGACTCCCCTGTCCATGGGATTTTTCAGGCAAGAATACTGGAGAGGGTTGCCATTTTCTCCTCTAGAGGCTCTTCCTGACCCAAGGATCGAAACTGCATCTCCTGTGCCTCCTGCATCGCAGGTAGATTCTTTACCACTGAGGCATCAGGGAGTTCTACTGAGCATGAACTTATTTCGTAACTACCCTTGAAGGATCCAAGGCTTTTTTGATGTTCTTATTTTGGAGGGCAAGCTATCAACTTTGATTTTGTGGGCAGAGGTTTGACAATAAGTCATATAACAAATCTGAAAATGAAATAAGGTTATACAAAGATCTACACCAGGATTATATCATTGTTAGTTACATGTTATTCAGTGTGGGATAGTGTTTCTTTCTGATAGTGATTAATCCATAGAGTTAGAGTTTGGGATATTGGTTACAACTGGTGTTGCCAGACTCTTAAGCTATTCTTTAGAGTCATCAATTCATTTCTTATTAAATAATTATTCCCAGCAGAGGTGAGTTTAAGATTGAGTATATGAAAGTGTTAGAATTTCTGAATAAATGGAATGGAATTTTTTCAGGAAAGAAACTATAGGCAGGATAACAACACTTGTGAGCAATAGTTTAAAGAAGTTTAAACTCCTCTGAGTATTGATAAGATGATTGATAAGATGATTGATAAGGGCTTCCCAAGTGACACTAGTAGTAAAGAACCCCCCTGTCAATGTAAGAGACATAAGAGATGTGGGTTCGATCCCTGGGTTGGGAAGATCCCTTGGAGGAGAGCATGGCAACCCAATCCAGTATTCTTGCCTGGAGAATCCCATGGAGAGAGGAACCTGGCAGGCTATGATCCATAGAGTCCTGAAGAGTTGGACTCGACTAAAGTGACTTAGCAGACACACATGCAAGATGGTGCTAGGCAATAAATCAGTGTTTTGTTTTTTTCATGCTATCTGGTCAAAGAGACTATTAGGGAGCTATTTGTACATATAAACATCTTAAATTTCCTGAATCTGGCTCCCTGATACTGAAACAATGATGTTAATGGACAAATGTGAGATTGCACAAAACTTTCTGCCATTCAGAAAGTTTCCATGTCCTCTAGAAATAGAGGTGTGTTAGGAACTCTCTGCTGGATCTAAGCTAGTAAAGAGAGTCACTTCAAATGGAGTGTGCTGATACAGGTCACAGGAGTGAAATTAGGATTTATGAACGTGTAATGGCACAAAAAGTCATGCAGGATGAGCTAGAAAATTTTCATGTATTTCTCTTTAGAGATCATGTAGCTTTCTTGGTCCCTTTTGGGTTTAAGTTCAAACTCAGTGATGACCTCAGTTAATTGGAACTTGTCCAATAATTCAGAGATCAAGAGCAATGGATATTTATTTTTTTCCATGCCTATCACATTTAAAGCCTTTGAAGTCCTTCCTCTCTTCTTTCTAATAATGAAGACTTCTATTTCTGAAACCTGCTGGAGAGGTTAAGGCCTATCTGGTAAACCTGCATTTCACAATTTGTACTGTTTTCTCATCTTTAAAATGAGAGGGCTGCACAAGTGATTTACCTGATGTCCTTAGCTCTGATATTCTAAAGGTCTAGAATTCTGTATCCTAGGAAGCTTCATTTCCATAGATATCTAAAGAATATATGTTCACAACAAGGAAAATATACCTTGGTATGATGTTGATAAATCACTTTTACAGGATTCTTTAATTAATGGATTGACTGATTGGCTGACTTAGAAGTAGACTATAAGCCTGTATTCCACTGGGTGGGTACTTTCTGTTGCCTCTGGTGTTCCTGACAGTGTATTGGTGATCTTAACTGCTGATTGAAACTGAGAGAGTCAGCTTGGAACATGTCAAAGGGAAGTACCTGGAAGTCCTCTTCTCTCACTTTACCTTCAAGCTCATGTCATCATTATCTTTGCTATGTAATTTCCTGATTGACTCTTCCAAAAACCAGAGCCTAATTGTAAAATAATTGCAGTGTTACAAACCTATTCTTCACCATGCCTACTGTTATTTACCCAGTTTGGTCCACTCTATTTAAACTACTGTGTCATAAAAGCTGAAGGCTGGAAGTTAATAGGGAGATATATTGCAATACCTTAATTTTCTAAGAGTTTCTGTTAAATTGTGTGACATGTAGACTGGAAATCCAGATTCAGATGCTTCACCAGAGGCACACACCTCAGTTGAAGCCTCAACAACTGAACTAATTAATACCCCACCCTCCAGGTGCTCCTTCCAACTGGGGCTACACAGCTAGCTGGGAGAACAGGCCTAGTTGCTGTGTAGACAGGGGATGTCCCTCCCCCAAAGTCATTGGGGACTGCAGCTCTCAAAGGTGCTATTTTGTATTCCTCTTCCAGAGAGGGATTAGAGATTGGGCTGGAGTGGGAGAGTGAAGTCTACTGTATAGTCTTGTGAGAACACCAGTCAAGTCCTGTGAAGAGGGTATACTTGAGTTCCACAGAAATCCGCATTGAAAATCATCCAGACTAGCTCTCCTGTGAAAATCAGGCATTCAGCTGATGACTAAGACATTTTGGATGAGGAGAAAAAGGACAAATACAGATATTATTTTCTCAAGGTATTGATTTTACTTAAAATGGCAAAGTCTAAAAATTTAGAAGATGGTATCCTATGAAAATGATATATAACCTCTTAGTATCTCTTTAGAAGATAGAAATGAAGCATATCATTTTCAGTTGTAAATTCTTGGTTATGATTTCACGAGTGGTAGGTAACATGGCCAGAATGTCTTGGCAGGCTATCCTAAAGTGAGGCAATAGGTACATGTTTTTTAATGGGTTTGAACATAAACATGAATGCACACAAGATGGAAAAAGAAAATACAGCAGGCAACACATTTAATCATATTTTCTTTTATCTTGTTGCAAAGAAAAATGTATTTTATAATGTGAAACAGAATCTAATTATGCACAGTGCTTCTATAAAGTAGTGAAAAGCAATCTTTGCAAGGATGATGAAGATATATGTGTCAAAGTGTAGTCAAACATGACAGCCATTAAATGCTTGGTTGGAGAAAGATCTTTAATTACACAGGACATTAGATACAGTTGGATTGCAAAGAATTATTGGCCAAATCAACAAAAATTATTCTCAAGGATAGATCCATGTTATACGAGTGAATGGAAGCAAGGGTGTGCTTTCAGTACACCCTTTCAAAGTTTAGGCACCAGCAGGGGTCTACCCTTCCTTACTGTCCCCTTGATCACTGGCTGTACCTCCTTGAGAGGGACATTCTCATGGTCACTGAGACTTTGGAAGTGTGAGCTGTCAGAGTGGTTACTGATGCTTAAAAACTAGAAGATCCCAGAGGCTTTTTAAGTAGGATGGCTGATGGGGCAGTGACAAGCAATATGGACAAAGCAAGAGATGGTGAGATCTGGAAGGGCCCCAGGTCTCAGGCTCTGGAGCAGGAATTCTCTCTTCGGGAGGAGATTTGTAAGATCAGAGCAGCCTTCCAGTCTTGGATACTCTAGAAGAATTATGGGCTGAGTAGGTCAAGAGTAATAATATCAGCTAAGGTATCTTACATGCTTATTTTGTGCTAAGTACTGCACACACACCTCATTTGATTTTCACAATGACCTGATGGGGTTAAGTGTTAGTAATTTGCCCATTCTCCTTGTCAGGTGTGAGGTTAGGTAACCTGTTCAAGGTGGCTCAGTTAGGAAGGGATTTAAGGTGGCTAGCCATGTGAGTTCACCCTTGATTGATGATTTTCTGAGACACTGGATTTTTGATGCTAAAACCAGGACAGTTACAAGTGGAACAGGATAGTTGGTCACCGTAAAAGTGATGGTACTGCTACTGCTGCTGCTAAGTCGCTTCAGTCGTGTCCGACTCTGTGCGACCCCACAGATGGCAGCCCACCAGGCTTCCCCGTCCCTGGGATTCTCCAGGCAAGAACACTGGAGTGGGTTGCCATTTCCTTCCTTCAATGCATGAAAGTGAAAAGTGAAGGTGAAGTCGCTCAGTTGTGTCCGACTCTTAGCGACCCCATGGACTGCAGCCTAGCAGGCTCCTCGGTCCATGGGATTTTCCAGGCAAGAGTACTGGAGTGGGGTGCCATTGCCTTCTCCAAAAGTGATGGTACAAGGATGCAAACTCAGAGCCTGAGATATTTTTTCCTGTGGTTTTTACTGCCTTCCCAAGGAAAGAGGTTCAGGTTCAGCATGACAAGGCACTGGATCTAAATGACAAGAACCTGATACAAAGAGGGGTTTTTGTCTTGGGGATAAGGCTCAGCTACAGTGCTGACCAGAATAGCCATTAGAGTGAACTGAATGCCACATTACCTTGTTAGTAATGGAAAATGGCCCCAGAGCTTTGAGAGTGGGGGGAGTTTGTACATGTAGAGAGGCTCCTGACAGTAGGAAGCCGTGCCGATGATTTTCCACTTAGGAACATCTGGAGGCGATAGTAGTTTTCATGTCCATAGCTTATTCTGAACATCACCTCTGACATTAAGTAACAATAATAGATGATGGTCAAAACAGGTGGGGTGTACTGGAACACCCATTTTCAGGGCTTTATATCCCTGGGTTCGGTCCTGGTGAGGGCTCCTGTTATGCCCACAAATTCAGGAGAGGGCAGCTGCTCGGTCAATGCCCATGCAGCACTCCAGCTGCCACTGAGCTGGTGTAGAACAGAGAGCCTGGACAGGAGGGAGATCCCTGAATTTGTTTGTTCATTCTTTGAACTCCTTTGCCTATTTTCTTTGTTTGATACTTTGAGACTGTATAGTTAAGCAGAAATTGCACAGAATTTGGGCTCAGCTAATTCTGTCTTTGAATATTGACTCTGGCACTTATTAGATGTGTGCCTTGGGAAACTAACTTAACGTCTATGAATCTTGGCTTTTTCCATTGTAAAATGCCAGCTTAGATCAATACAAGGTTATTTAAAAGATTAGAAATAATGTATGTTAAGAGCCTAGCTCATACTAAGTACTCAATAAGGGGGACTTGCTGTATGACTGTAGAGCCAAACCCACAGAGTTCAAAATGGAGGCTTGGAATCTTCAATTTTCAAATGAAAACTCTTCCAGTATTGGATTTATCATTTTAGCTCAAGGATGACACCTTGTGGAATTCTCAGACAACTAGGCACTTATTTCTTGGTTTCTCTATGGTACTAAATCTTTCTAGAGGCTGAACCAGTGACACAGATTGAGGGTAATTTACCAGCTACTTAAGTCAAAGAAGAACGGGCAGGGCAAAAGCAGGTTAATTTAATTTTTGGAACCATCTTGGGAGATTATTTCAGAATTTAATTTTAATTTATCTGTACTATTTATTTATTTAGTGTTTTCCCAGAAAGAATATTATCTGAATTATTTGAATCCTAAATATTACTCTAACCCTGGTATAAGTCTTATTCCATTTGCTTTCCCTGATCAGTTGTACACTCAGTGACCACTTCTCTAAGGATTCCTATGGCACATATAGTCAAGAGCAGCTACATAATTCATGGAGCACAGTTGAAGAGGAATTGAACCCTTTGTTCAAAAATCACTAACTGTTTCAAAATGGTGAGAGTAGTGCATTAAACCAAACGTGGCCCTTCTATGGGCCCTGTAAGACTGTCTCTTATTAAGTACTGTTAAAAATAATGTATCTAGTTGCAATACAAATTCTTGGCTAGCAGACACATCTTTTTTTTTTCTTTCTTTCTAACCTTTATTCCAATTTCTGAGACCATTTCCCCATCCTCAAAGCTTCCACATTAGAAATAAAACAACATTTTAGGCAGAAATTATACTTAGGTAACATTTCCATGTAGATGAAGCTTAGAGAAGACAGTCTGACTGTGTTAAGTGATACGTGATGGTCTTGAAATTGTGATAGCATAAAAAGCATTCTGTTTCTACTTACATGTGTGGTTGGTTATTTGGAGGAGAGGTGGGGGCAGACTCTGATGTAGGTCAGTTCATTTCGGTTGCTCAGTCGTGTCCAACTCTTTGCGACCCTATGGACTGCAGCATGTCAGGCTTCCCCGTCCAGCACTAACTCCTGGAGCTTGCTCAAACTCATGTACATAGAATTGGTGATGCCATCCAACCGTCTCATCCTCTGTCTTCCTCTTTTCCTCCTGCCTTCAATCTTTCCAAGCATCAGGGTCTTTTCCAATGAGTCACTTCTTCACATCAGGCAGCCAAAGTATTGGAGCTTAAGCTTCATCATCAGTCCTTCCAGTGAATATTCAGGACTGATTTTCTTTAGAATTGACTGGTTGGATGTCCTTGCTGTCCAAGGGACTCTCAAAAGTCTTATCCAACACCACAGTTCAAAAGGATCAATCAGCTTTCTTTATAGTCCAACTCTCAAATCCATACATGACTACTAGAAAAACCATAGCTTTGACTAGATGGACCGTCATTGGCAAAGTAATGTCTCTGATTTTTAATATGCTCTGTAGATTGGTAAAGCTTTTCTTCCAAGGAGCAAGTGTCTTTTAATTTCATGGCTGCAGTCACCATGTGCAGTGATTTTGGAGCCCAAGAAAATAAAGTCTGTCACTGTTTCCACCGTTTCCCTATCTATTTGCCATGAAGTGATGGGACTGGATGTAGATAATGGAGGGGCTAAATTGTCTGCCAGTTATCCCTTGTTTAGATTCACATTCATCAATGTGGACCCAGTTTTACCTTGAACTGTATTGCTCTAGATGCTTTGTGGATTTAGACTTCCTGGAAGAGAATCAAAAACCGGTTCTTGGAAGGGACAGCAGTGGTGGAGATGGTTCAATAGATGCATTGACCTTGGTTCATAATGACCATTTAATTAGACTTAAAATTACTTAGGATTTTGATAGGATCACTTATCATTGTGCTTAGTGTATAACAGATGCTAAATTACTCTTGACTCAATGGAGACAAGGATCCCCAAATGGTTGATCATGATTGTTTGGTCAATTGGAACCTAAATTTCATTGATATGGCTGTTCTCCAGCCCTGAGCTGGTTGACATTTATAGAGAGAAGAGCCGAGGAGTACAGCTAGGAGCAGATAATTTCATTCTTTCCTCTGTTGTTCCTCATTCTAGCTTACCCTTTATGCTTCTTTAACTCTGAACTGCCAGGATACAGCTCCCAGGAGCTACATTAACTTCTCTCTCAGCTCCAGGCCTTGGCCTGGGTTGTCTCCTCTGCTTGAGTTGTCCTTGCACAGCCCATCCTCCAGCCTAATACCTGCCCATACTTGAAGACAAAGAGCAAATATAGCTTCCCAGTTCAGTCAAGGTCCTCATTATTATTACCGGAAGGAAACAGTTTATTTACTAAGTTTCTCTTTATATGTGGTACTGGGATAATATGCTCTTCCACTGCTTTGGAATTTTAGAACTGTTCTTGTAGCTCCCCCGCTGCCCCTCGATGAGTTGTAGAAATAATACTTAAAAAGAAAAAATGAATTTTGAAAGAAATTAAAATGAATTTAAACAATATTTTTTCCAAAATTAAATGGACTATCAAATGAAGGAGTTTTGTTAAAATCTTTAACAATCTCTTCCAACTAGAAACTGTGATCCTAAGTTCCCCAAGTGATCTGGTATAATGCTGTGGTTTTATTTAACTAAACCAAAGCTTCGAGTATATTAAATACACACTGGGAATGATAACTATTGCCAGAAGATGGGCAGTGGCAAAGAGAACATACTGGTAAAGAGAACATCTCTATTGTGTCTACCAATATGCCCATCCACAGCACTTCTATGTCAAAAATAGCTAGGAATAGGAAAAAATGCATTTGTAACACCGTTCAGTTGGAACCATTCTTAGAATGCTAGAAATCAAGGCAAATATTTTTGCCTTTGTAGAGGTCTCTGGCTGCTCTAAGTTCAAAGTGGCTCAGTGACTTGGTAAGATGAGGAAGAAGAGGTAAGTTCAGGTTAAAATGTAGTCTTGTGTGTAAATATATATAACCTGTGTTCCACGCACATTGTAAAAAAACTGCCCTCAATTACTTTTGAAAGCAAAATGGCACATTCAAAAGAGTTTAAATGCAGATAGCTTTCCTGAAGTCTGTTTACAGAGACTTGGGCAGGCTCTGTGTGTGTGTGTGTGTGTGTGTGTGTGTGAAAGTTGCTCAGTCATGTCCGACTCTTTGTGACCCCATGGACTGTAGCCCTCCAGGCTCCTCTGTTCATGGAATTCTCCAGGCAAGAATACTGGAGTAGGCAGCTAGGGATCTTCTCAACCAAGGGATCGATCCCAGGTCTCCCCCACTGTAGGCAGATTCTTTACTGTCTGCGCCACAGGTTTAGGGTCTAAGGATCCAATTAGGGATGGTGACACGCTCAAGGTCTAGCAAGAGTGGCACACTCTTTACCTCCCTCGGTCTGAGGGTGAAGGGAGAGCCCTGTGTGGCTATGATAGAGAGACTGCCAACAGAAGCCATAGCCAGAGCAGCAGCGAAGGAGCAAGGAAATTAATACTCTGACCTGTATCGATCCTCCCCTGGCACCTCCCATTGGCCAATCCTCACTAGGAAGCCAGAGGCCTGGGAGGTGGGGTTGGGGATACAGTTACTAGTCCAGGACAGAGGAGTGTGGAGAATGGACGGGGTGCAGGAGCAGACGGTGAGAGCAGCAGCAGTGGGTAGCACAGTTGTGCGGATTTGCTTGGTAAGGAAGCAAGAAGTGCAGATGGACAGTTGATTACTCAGAGCATTACAGACAGTATAAGCTTTGTCTGCCCAGTCCCCTTGTCCCAAGTTCCACGAGGGCCATGTGGGAGCAGGTCCTGGTGGATACCGGAGCTATGCCACTCCTGAGGAACAACAAGCTCAGGAAACCCCTCGGAGGATGCCAACAGCATGCTCAAGGAAGACATGATTGACATTGTCCTGGTCAGAAAACAAGCCTTCTCTCTGCCCTGGAAGGGGACACTGTTTCTGCCTTCCAAGGCTATTTGCTGTGCACACGTCCTTGAGAAGATCACCCTGTACAAAAGCTGTCACAGGACTGGTAGAGAGTGGCCCTGCCTCCCACCCAGTGCGAATGGAGACTAACCTGCACAGGTGGGAATACATTTTTCATTTATGTAACCTGCTGGTGGACCTGACTTTACTCTGAGCTCCACCCTGCTCCACACTCAGGCCCAAAGTTGTCCACACACTAGAGTCCTCTTGTCTTCCTTCCACATGTACTTTTGCTATTGATTAAAATACACACTCACAAACACACACACATATTTTTACATGGAGTAGGGAAGTAGTGCATCTTGGTGAACACAGAACTGACTTCAGCTTAGACATATCTGGCTTACATACCCCTTACCATCCACTGACCTTGGGTTTTATTTTCCTCTGTCAAGTGGAGATTATCACACATATTTTTAGGTAGATTTGTAAGGGGAAAAAATGACAAAATATTAAGTATCTAGTCCAGGTCTTAGCCCAGAGTGGGGACTATTATGGTTAATAACCTGGGAGAGGAGTGAGTCGAATGGCATAGTTTGTCCCCAGCTCCCTTACCCACCATGTCTCTTAAAATAGTCTTGAACTCCTCCAGAGAGTTGCTAAGACATCGAAGACTCCACTGGTGTTGTAGAGTCCTGGGAGCATAGCACAAAATGACTGAAAATCCCCCAAGACTTAGCATAAGCGGCAGTCTATTCCTTCCAGATAAGCACTCATGCTGACTCAGCCCCGCTGTAGGTGCTTCCCACTGCACAAAGGAGAGAGAGGTCCCCGAGGGATGCTCATTCAAGTACTTGAGCCTGGATTATTGTTTGGGGAATAAATATGCATTTTAATAACCTTGTAGACTCAGTGAAATAGTGCAACATACATTTATTCAGTATTTCATTTGTAGAGTGCTTGTAAGAATTTATGAAAAACAGCACCTGGGGATCTGAGAATAAAGAAATCACTAAACTCTTTTCATAATGGGAACCTCTGTGAGCCAAATACAAAGTGCTGTGTACTCAGCTGCTTCAGTGGTGTCTGACTGTTTACAACCGCATAGACTGTAGCCCGCCAGGCTCCTCAGTCCATGGGATCTCCAGGCAAGAATACTGGAGTGGGTTCCCCTGCCCTCCTCCAGGGGATCTTCCAAACCCAGGGGTTGAATTGGCATCTCTTGGGTTTCCTGCACTGGCAGGCAGCTTCTTTACCACTGATCCACCAGGGAAGCCCCCTGAATATGAAGCCATGGTGGTATACATTTGTTTGATAGTACTAGTAATTTGGAAATCCCAATTTATTAAGAGTCACAGTTAATATTTAATGAAGTACTTCTTTCTAGAGCGAAAAGTGAAAGTGTTAGTCACTCAGTAGTGTCTGACTCTTCACGACTCCATACTCTGTAGCCCGCCAGGCTCCTCTGTCCATGGAATTCTCCAAGCAAGAATAATCAAGTGAGTAGCCATTTCCTTCTCCAGGAAGTCTTCCTGACCTAGGGATTGAACCCAGGTCTCCTGCATTGCAGGCAGATTCTTTGCCATCCTAGCCACCGGTGAAGCTAAGCCAAGTGTAAATTAATGTCAAAGAGCAAAATAATACAGCAGATAAATATTTATTAAAGCAGAAAAAGTTTGTTACTTAAAACCAAACAGGTGAAAATATATTACTTTTGCTTAAACTGAGGATAGATAGGGCTTCCCAGGTGGCGCTAGTGGTAAAGAATCCACCTTCCAAGACAGGAGATGTAAGAAATGCAGGTTTGATCCCTCGGTCGGGAAGATCCCCTGGAGGTGGGAATGCAACCCACTGTAGTATTCTTGCTTGGGAAATTCCATGGACAGAGAGAGGAGCCTGACGGGCCACAGTTAATGTGGTCACAGAGAGTCAGATATCACTGAGTGACTAACACTTTCACTTTTCTTTTCACTCACGATATAGTATCAACAGAATCAGTTAATGGCTGGTTAAAAACACAGATTTCCAGGCCCCACCCCTAGAGATTATATAATTGGGTGGGAACAGGACTCTGCATTTCTGTCAAGTTCCCTGGCAATGTTGATGCTGCAGGTCTAGAGACCAAGATTTGAGAATCACTGATCACAAGCACTCTGGCTTTTTCAAAGCTCTCATTTTGTGTGGTTAAAGTGGTGCCACCTACTGGACATAATAGAAAAAACTCACAATAGAAGATTTAAGTATTTTTAAAGACGATCCTGAGGATTCTGCAAAGATCTTACAAACCCTTGTGCTTCTTTGTGAATTGGAGGGTAATGGGCCAATAGTTTTTATTATAACACAAGAATAGCATTTTTATTTTAACGTTTATTTTTTTCAGTATAGAAAACAATAAGACCATTCTGTTCACTGCTAGTATGTAAGGGTTGTACTACAACTAATTAGCTAATTAGCTATATAGCTGCCAATACTTGCTGATTTATAGCCCCTTCAATTGCATTGCAGGAAGGAATAAATCCTGGTACAACAGACACAAAAATATTTCCCCAGGCTTTTATTTATTCATCTATAAAATGAGAGGATAATCTCAAACAGCATTCTCTAATATTCTGTGATTCTGCTTTAAAGATATTTTGCTTAGCACAGCCTCAGAGAGAAGAAAGAATTGAATTTAGAATGAAGGTTTGTTCTCTGACATCATGCAATCCTCTCGTTTTATAAAAATAACTTAAATGTTTTTGGGACTCCCAAGTGCCTCTGTTTTTTCTTTTCAGGCCATGTTTTGTATATCATTAAAAATAACAATAATATCAATTTTCCTTATCGAATTATTTTAAGGGCATAAGAAAAGTAGAAATAGTTGCACTGGCTTGCTAAGGTTTCTGTAACAACATACCACATATTGGGTGGTTTAAACAACAGAAATGTGTTTCCTCACAGTTCTGGAGGCTAGAAGTCTGAGATCAACCTGTTGGCAGGTTGATTTCTCTGTAGCCTCTTTCCTTGACTTTAAGATGGCTGCTTCCCTCTGTGTCTTCATGTGACTGTCCTTCTATCTTTGTGTCCAAATTTCCCCTTTTTAAAAGGACATCAGTCATATTGGATTAGGAGCCACCCTAATAACCTCATTTTAACAGAATTAATCTTTTTAAAGGGAGAAGGAAATGGCAACCTACTCCAGTATTCTTGCCTGGAAACTTCTATGGACAAAGGAGCCTGGCGGGCCACAGTCCACGGGGTTGCAAAAGAGTCAGATGTGACTTAGCAACTAAAAACAAGATAAGAAACCTGATGGCTTCATAGAGACTATGTCACGTCTTTCCTAAAGGGGATTGCTGCAGCAGATTCTCTCTTGAGTCACTCTGCAGCCCAGCCATGGAGAGCAAAGCACCCATCTCTCTTCCTACTGCAGAGCCACAACTCCCTCTGCAGGGACCAGGGAGAAAAAGACTATTCCAACAGCCAGCCATCATTACAACCTCCTGTGCTCTTGGTACAAGTCTGCAATTCCAACACCAGCGTCTCATTTCAGAGCGGCTAGTCCTTGTGGCTCAGCCAGTAAAGAATCTGCCTGCAATGTGGGAGATCTGGGTTCAATCCCTGGGTTGGGAAGATGCCCTGGAGAAGGGAAAGGCTACCTACTCCCATATTCTGGCCTGGAAAATTCCATGGACTGTATAGTCCATGGAGTTGCAAAGAGTCAGACACGACTGAGCGACTTTCACATTTAGGAAGGTAAGGAATGCTGTGTCAGAGAAAAAGTTTAGGAAAATAAAAACAGGCTCTAAAGAATACAATAGGTAAAAATTCCCAATGCCAGACCACCAGGCAGAGCTTTGGGGAGTCTTCAGCTACCTCAACTCTCTTTCCTTATTTCAAAATTAGCCAAAGCACAGGCTACCCAGGAGCTTTCTGGGTAAGGCTCTCTTAGGAGGGGAAACTGTCATATCTTACTTAGACAATTATGCTGTCTACATGCGTGCGTCCAAATCTTTGCGAACCCGTGGACTGTAGCCAACCAGACTCCTCTGTGCACAGAATTTTCCAGGCAAGATTACTGGAGTGGTTTGCCATTTCCTTCTCCGGGGAATCTTCCCAACCCAGGGATCGAACCCTTTTCTCCTGTGTCTACTGCTTTGGCAGGCAGATTCTTTACCACTGTGCCACCTGCGAATCCCTAGACAATGATAGTTTACTTAACATGTGAAAAACAGGCACAGACATTATTAATCCTAGCACCCTAAAGCAACATTCTTTTTGGTACAGAATTTCCAGTCTACATATATATTTATATGTATTTTACAGAGCAAAGATTGTATTATGGACATACTGTCCATGATGATCTCTGGTGGCCTCGGCCTGAAGCAGGGCTTGGGTTTCCCAGGCAGAGACTGGGACCAGGTCATGGGAGCGAAAGCACAAGGTCTTAGCCCTAGACCAGTGGTCAGTGACAAGGGCCTTGACCCTTCAGCTTTGCAGAAAAGAATTTTCATGAAGATGGAAAGTAGTGAAGCAAGTATTTATTGGGAGGGAAAAAAGTACTGTACACATGGATAGACACATGGGTGGACTCAGAGACAGAGTCACTGAGTCGCACTGTTGTGGGAATTTGAATTCCTTTTATGGGATTCCTTTGGCCAATCATTTTGATTTTCCTGGTTCACAGTTCATATTTGGTATATCTCAGGGTCCTCCCGTGTGTGCTCATGTATCTCTTAGCCAAGATAGGTCCTATTGCAAAGACCTGTGGGTAGACAAGTATCATTTGCCATCACTCCCCTTTGACCTCCAAGGAGTCTTTTTGTGCATGTGTGGTCATGGAGGTCTCTTGACTTTGAGAATGAGTAATATGCGGTTAGGGCAGGGTCCAGCCTCCTCCTTTAATTGTTTGGTATTCTTGTCTTGTAGCTTCAGTCTTCACAGAGTAAATCCCTATCACTTTACCTGTGGGGGGAGGGAGGGGGCTCTACCTCCTGCCTAAATTACAGTATTTCCACTGAATCTTAAGTAAGAAGCATTTTCCACATCTATCATTTTGATCATTGAATGATATTCTATAGATTGGATAGACAAAATTCTCCCCATTAACTTCTGAACATTTAGATTGCTTTTAATTTTATAAATGATGTTGCAATGTGCATCTCAGCCCATAAATTTCCTACTTCCTCGTTCTCTATTATCTATCCTATTTCCTTTGTAAATTTTCTAGAATTGGGTATGAACATTTCTAGACTTTAGAATTAAGTACCCCTAACTTTCATGCAAAAGGATGTAGTCCTTAAACCTTTGGTGAGGTGAAGTCAAGTCGCTCAGTCGTGTCAGACTCTTTGGGACCCCATGGACTGTAGCCTACCAGGCTCCTCCCTCCATGGGACTCTCTAGGCATGAGGACTAGAGGAGGTGGCCACTTCCTTCTCCAGGGTATCGTTCCTGACCGAAGGATCGAACCGGGGTCTCCTGCATTGCAGGCAGACGCTTTTACCTCTGAGCCACCAGGGAAGCCCACAACTCCATGTTGGCAGAAGTGGGATAGGAACCCAAGCCTCCAGGGGAGACTGCGACCTGAATGCAGCGCCTTAGACCGCTCGGCCATCCTAAATCTTTAAGTCTCTGTAAAAGACAGATTCTCTTCTTCATTAAAACTTTCATTACTGAGGCATAGGAGAGTGCCATCTGCTGCCTTGAGTACATTACTTCCTGAAATTTGCCGCTTATTCCCAGAGAGGAGGATCAGATACCCGCCAAGGTCGGATCTGCTGCAGGTTGGGTGTTAAATGACAGGAAGAGTGCTCCTTAGTGAGGTCGCATTGCCAAGTCCCGCATCCAGGGCAGCCTGTATTTTCAATGTAGGAGGCAGCCAGACACTGTTTCCTGCCTCCTTCGGAAACCAGTCTGTTGTTGGGACCTTGTGATGCAAGCCACTGAAAAACAATGTGTGCTGTGCTCTGGGCTGTTGGTTGTTCTGTCGAACCCATCTTCCTCTTCTCACCAGGGTAGATCCAACCTCATACATCATTATATTTCTCTTTGGTCCAGCTCTATGCTTTGCCACAGTGACTTTGGATTCTGGTTAGCTTTGGAGTCTCACTTCAGTGGAGGTGGTTAGCAATGGAGTCTCACCTTTCTCCTCCCCAAGAGAGTTCTCACTTTTTCCTGGGCCTGCAGTGTTCCCTATAGTTGCTGCCACATCACCTCCAAAGATTGCTCTTGATTATTATACGAGTTTTTTCTTCTTTTTTCTATTTTTTTAAAAAATTGGAGTATAATTGCTTTACATGTTGTGTTAGTTTATGCTGTACAACAACATGCGGTCAGCTAGATATATACATTTATGCCCTCCTTCGTGAGCCTCCTTCCCACCCTCTAGGTCATGACAGAGCACTGAGCTATTAACGTATCTATATGGAATCTAGAAAAATGATACTGAAGAGCCTATTTGCAGGGCAGGAATAAGAGCCACAGACGTAGAGAATGGACTTGTGGATACAGGGCTGGGGAGGAGAGGGTGGGATAAATTGAGAGAGTAGGTGACATATATACACTGTTGCTGTTTTTGTTGTTTAGTTGCTAGGTCATGTCCAATTCTTTTGCCACCCCATGCACTGTAGCCTGCCAGGCTCCTCTGTCCATGGGATTTCCTGGGCAGGAATATTGGAGTGGGTTGGCCTTTCCTTCTGCAGAAGATCTTCCTGACCCACGGATCAGACCTGTGTCTCTTGTATTAGTGGGTGGATTCTTTATCACCGAGCCACCTGGGAGCCTCACGTATACACTACCATGTATAAAATAGATAGCTAGTGGGAAGCTGCTGTATATGGATGGGGTTTTTCTAAAGGGCATGTCAAAACTACTTTCTATGTCACAAAATATTCTTTATGACCTTAGGCCCTAAAGATTTATCCAGCCTTATCTCTTATAGTTAATTCTTTGTTTCCAACAGAGTAAGCAACATTGTCCAATAGAAATATATAATTTTAAGCTTTCTAGTAGCCACATTAAAATAGGAAAAACAAATAAACCAAGCAAATGAACAAATAAAAACAACAGGTAACCCAGAATATTATCATTTTAACATTTGACACTACACGTATTTCAAGTGCTCAATAGACACATGTATTCCCAGCTCCAGGAGTCTCAGGCTCCACATAAGTTCCCCAATATAAGACTTCTGTTTTGATTCCCATGCCTTTACACATGCTCTTCTTTATTTCTACCTGGAATGAACTTTCTCCAATCTGGCAAACTCTTACTCATCTGTAAAAACCCAGCGCAAATATCCCCTTTCCAGCAATTCTCTTAACTCTCTACAAATGTTACTAGTCTCTTTCTTCTCTGGTCTGCCACTCTGCTTTGTGCATACTTCTACTTTATATTTATCCCTCTTCCCTGGAGGATATTTAGGCCTTTTCAAAATGTCCACAAACATTTGGACATTTCAAAATGTCCATAAAGCATTTGATTCATGTCTAAAGGTTCTTGAAATTTGGTCCTATCAAAAACATCCATGAGCATATTTGGTCCATGCTTAATGGTTTGGTCAAAATCAAATATCAAGGACCTTTTGGTATATACCAAATATTTGTGAGTCATCATTCTTTATTGTAATATATTGATATACATTTTATAAAAAAATTATTCATAATTTTTACTTGATTTTGAGCTTCTTTAGAGCAAAGATGTTCCCTTTTAATCTCTGTATCTGTAGAGTCAAGAATGGAGCACATTCTTACCATCAATGTGCAATAAATGGACAAATAGATGAATATTTACTAATCAAGCCGTAATCACCTACATTGAATTCTTATTCCTTATCCCCATATCACCTTACAGGGCTCCAACACAAGCCTGATGCAAAGATTTACCCAGACAAGCCATTTTTTTGTTGCTTCATTTTTGATCAGACAAAGTTAGAAGGAAAATAAAATAACTAGGTTGATGCCTGTCTACACAGTGATTTCCTGGGTGTTTTATAAGAATTGGACTTTTAGGTTAAACTGAGAACACTGAAGTATTCAAACTTGAACATCCTCATTCTTTGAATAAGGTATTTCTTTGAGAAAAGCTCCTCCTCCTTCACAAAATATGCTCAGGTGTGTTATGAGGTATGAGACTTAGTTTCATTTACAGTTAGATTAAATTACCTTCTTATGGTAAAGTCGCCTACCTTGTGTTCTGGAAGAAAGCTATTGGGGAAGGCTGGAGGAAGTTACTGACAGACTATTTTTTGGAAAATATAAAATGGTTGCCTTTCTTATTTCACTTTACTCTACTTTGTTTCATCTTATATAATATATTTTTTAATGCACTTTAAAGCTGTTTAAATTCCCAACAGTTTGTGCTATCAATAAGACAGGTCTTATTGTATGTATCATATTATCCCTATGTACAGTTATGTAAATAACAAAAGATCAAGTCTAGGTTTGAAAATGTTACATACCATAGGAAAAGAAGCTGCAGTAACATGCCTGGTTGCTGGTTTTTTTTGATTAGAAACTTGTTACTGAGACCAGGCAGAATATAAAAATTAAATATAATAAATATAAATGAAGTATAATAACATAGAAAGATATATTTGCACTAGTGCCTATAACTTAGCCTTCTTACTTTAAATCTATACACTATATATACATATACATATATCCTTTAAGTAGGTTCATTTTATTCTCTGAGCAGTATGGATATATAGATAAAATGCCAGGGACGAGATGGCTGGATGGCATCACTGACTCGATGGATGTGAGTCTGAGTAAACTCCGGGAGCTGGTGAAGGACAGGGAGGCCTGGTGTGCTGCAATTCATGGGGTCGCAAAGAGTCGGACACGACTGAGCGACTGAACTGAACTGATGGCTTTTTAGGGTCTACAAAATGTTTAGGAATTGAAAGATAAAATTTATTGGCCCTCAAATATGAAAATTCTTGGTAAATTAAACTTAAAATATTTAGTTGTCCCAAATATAACATTATATAAACAGGACTCATAGTTAATTAATATTCATAAATATTTATTCTATTTGAACAATTAGTGGGTTAAATTTCTTCACAAGAAACTTGAGTATGTGTCATGATTGCTAGATTATTGAGGATCATAAATTAAATGAGTTAGTCATGCTCAAATAATTTAATAAAAATACTATAAAAATTATGTTTTCTGAAAATATTTCATAGCATAAATAATATTTTCTGTAGGGTGTGGGGACATTTTAATAAATTTGACATAATGTGAGATATAGCCTTAGGGCCCACAACAATCTTAAATTGGCCCTAATTTTTAAAATCAATTGGTTTTATTTCTTAGAGCAGTTTTAGGAGAATTTTTTAAAATGGAGAATTTCTCCATTATTAATGGAGAAATGGGCAGCAGCTATAGAATTTTTGTACCCTCCCCTGTAACTGTTTCCCCACTTATTAACATCTTGCATTAATGTGCTACATTTGTTACAACTGATGTGCCAATTTTTACATTATTATTCAGATCAAATCAGATCAGATGAGTCGCTCAGTTGTGTCCGACTCTTTGCGACCCCATGAATCGCAGCACGCCAGGCCTCCCTGTCCATCACCAACTCCCGGAGTTCACTCAGACTCATGTCCATCAAGTCAGTGATGCCATCCAGCCATCTCATCCTCTG
>NW_011494794.1:2238882-2260143 GCF_000754665.1 Bison bison bison | reverse complement strand
AAAGAAATCCCAGGGCTGATCTCCTTCAGAATGGGCTGGTTGGATCTCCTTGCAGTCCAAGGGACTCTCAAGAGTT
Source organism: Bison bison bison (assembly GCF_000754665.1). Lineage (NCBI taxonomy): Eukaryota > Metazoa > Chordata > Mammalia > Artiodactyla > Bovidae > Bison > Bison bison. The sequence continues at coordinate 2,260,067 of NW_011494794.1, read as the reverse complement.
TTCTCCAACACCACAGTTCAAAAGCATCAGTTCTTCGGCGCTCAGCCTTCTTCACAGTCCATCTCTCACATCCATACATGACCACAGGAAAAATCATAGATTAGCTAAAGCCTATCCTTTCCATTAAGGTTCACTCGGCGTTGTACATGGTACGGATTTTGACATATGCATATAATGACATGTATCCATCATTACAATATCATACAGAATATTGTCATTGCCAAATGGCTCTAATGTTTAGACCTGGGCCTTTATAACACAGGTTTTCACTGCAACTTGCACATATGAGTTTCACTTATCACGGCCAAGTAGGGCTGTTCCACTTACCGGTGGTCTCTACACAGCTATAGCCTGTCTGAAATTGTTTCTTATCATTTTGGAAGAAAGTATTCTGAGGTACTAATTTCCTCTTTAGTCTTATGCAGCCTCCTCTTTTTATTTTACTCTTTAAATAGTTATTTATCTGGCTTGCTTTGTTTTCTTTTTGTTTCCTTTTAGTGGCATCAGAAACGGTCTGTTTTCATGGTGACTAATTTAATCTTCTGGGATGTGTTCCAGTGTGGGAGATAAAGTGCTTTTATTATTGTCAGGATCATTACTGTTCCCATGTTTACCCAGGGCATCTATCGGGTGTTGGGTTTCCTTTCTTTTTCAGTTGGTTGCCTCAGATGCTGGGTCCTTATTTCCTGTTGTGTTCCCGATTCGTTTTCACTTATCTTTGGATTTCCAGCTTTTAAAGATATTACTCTTAAAACCCAGGGAGTTATTTCTTAGGAAATTTGTAGCTGTTTTACAGTTTCTATTTTTTAGGATATTCTGACTGATTGTTTAGCCCCCTGTTAGCCAGGGAAATAGTAGGCAGTAGTGGAAATAACACAGAACTTAAAAATCAGAAGTAGTTTCAAGCTCTATCATGCACTGACTAGGCATCAAGCTCTTAGTAAATGGGGATAATGATGACTGACTTGAACAGGCTAGTTTTATCCTCCTCAGTCCTACCTGAAAAGTCCTTAGTGTACTAAGCACACACACACATGCGCTGCCCCAGAGCTGATCCAGGTGTGACACGGGTGAATTAACTTGGGTAGATATCTAATACACTATGGAGAAACACTCATTTGTCTTTTTTTTTTTTCCATTTGTTCATTCATCCATTCAACATTTATTGTGTCAGCTCCAAAGTTAAGCTCTGGGAATACAAAGATGAGTGAGTTTCAGCACTGCCCTCATGGGTTCACTGTCTCAGATAACCACTAGAGAAAACTCTATCTGAAAATTTTAAACTCAGTGCGAAAAACTGTAATGAGTGTGTTGCCCTTCCCTTTGCCTTTGGTTGCTGGTTTGTCGCATAGCCTTTTGGGGTTCACATCCAAAGGACTGAAAGTGGATTGGGCTTAATGGTGGCTTCTTAGGTGACACTTGCCTCTGCTAATCGTATGAATGCTGATATACAGCCTTAGCGGAGAAGGCAATGGCACCCCACTCCAGTACTCTTGCCTGGAAAATCCCATGGACGGAGGAGCCTGGTAGGCTGCAGTCCATGGGGTCGCTAAGAGTCGGGCACGACTGAGCAACTTCACTTTCACTTTTCACTTTTCATGCATTGGAGAATTAAATGGCAACCCACTCCAGTGTTCTTGCCTGGAGAATCCCAGGGACAGGGAAGCCTGGTGGGCTGCCGTCTATGGGGTCGCACAGAGTCGGAAACCACTGAAGTGACTTAGCAGCAGCAGCAGCAGCATATGGCCTTAGAGAGAGCTTTAGTACTGGAGGTTGGGAATGGCATTAGAATACAGAAGACAATTAAGGCATTTAAAAGAGTATTTTGTTTGCTACTTACACTGCAATTTCTGGTTTGAAAAACATGGTTCATAAGTGGTTTCAGTATTATATTTATTAATTAATTTGAGGAATAACATTGAATTAAAGAGATACATATGGGTGAAACAACAGAAATAATTTTGAGTACACATTGTGGAAAAAAATACAATGTCTTGTAGTGTTTAGGTACTTACTCTATTTGAGGGGATGTTGGTAGAGTAAAACTTATATTAGCAAGGCAATAAAATGCATCTTGAATTCTCATTGATCATAAGACTTTCAACGAGGCCCACTAGACAGTCTGTTTTACAACTGATTTGGATTTTATAGTCTCTCTTCCATGTGAAGAAGAATTTCCAGTCTCTTGAAAATCTCCAGAGCACTTAATTATTTCTTATCACAGTAGCCTGCCCAGGCAATAGTGCCGAAGACTGAGTGGTGTCAGCAGTGGCCCTATCTTTAGGGTAGCTTGAAGGTCCTCAGATCCTGCCATGATTCTTCTTAATGGGAAAGACCATGGAAAGGAGCAGGGAATAGCTGGGGAGCAGTATTTCTTTCCTTTCTTGTTTGCCTTTAAACTTATAGGCCCATACTCCAAACCTAACTGAGTGTGCTACTGCACGAGAGAGAAATGGTGATGCCCCTGCAACAGGGATTTATAAATAACCTTTCCTATGGGTGGTGGTATTGCACACTGGTTAGGGGAAAAAAAAAAAAGCATTTAGTATCTATCATTTTCAGTATTTCATCATTTACAAGCTGTACTCTTTCCTCTATGCTTTAACATCTGTGAAATTGGAGCCCAAATTGGAATTGATGAAATACTGTAGTTTAATTGGCTGCATTTTTGTCCTCTATGAGTGGGACATAAAACAATAATGGTACTGTCATCTCACATTAGATGATGTGGTGCTAGCTACGCGAACCACAGAACAGTTCCTTAAATGCTCTGTGTCGTATATCCCACATTGATTCTCAGTGCACAACACTGGCACAGAATAAACTACAGAAATAAAATTATATGCTTTTTATTACATTGCTTCATATTTCTTCTTACACTGTCTCTGTGATACAGGGTAGAACATAAATTAGAATAATTCTTCACATCAGTAACGTACATGAGTTTTCTTGTGTGATCATTTAGTTGTTAAAATTACTACTGTATCATATGTTGATTTATTTTTATTATGAAAAATGATTATGGGACAGGGAATAAAATGTGGAGATAAATAACAATATATGTTTGCATAATGCCTTATGTCTTCAAAACCACTTAGCAGTCTTATCCTCCTTTACTTCCCCATGCAGTAAAGAGCAAGGTATTATCCTCCTCTGTAGAAGGGAAAGGATTGAGTGACTTACTCTAAGACACCAGATATTTTCCAAGTCCTTATCCAGAGCTTTCTTCTGCCTTTGAAATCTTTTCCACACTCACAGCATCAACTATCCCTGCTTTTAGATTGCCATTTAATTTCCAGAGGTCCTCTCTTATATTTCTGAGATTGTCTCACCATGTATCTCACCGTCACCCTCAACATGTCTTACATAAACTGTCTTTTCCCTGTAGCAAACCCATTATAGGTTATTCGATGTTTACTTCTTTCAACAGCGCAGTTACCTTCAGAAATGTGGAGTCATACTTAATCCCTCCCCTTTCCTCAACATCTTCCCGCACAGTATATCAATACCAATTTTTTCCCATCATTCTTCTCCAGCGTATTTTCCTTTAAACCTCCTCTGGTATTTTTTTCTAGTCAGGAATTTTTCAAGAGTCTCTTAGTCTTCTAATTCATCTTGTACTCAGCTGGCTTAATGCTTATAACATTAATTTTTGTATATATCACAGGCTCAATATTGGGAAGAATGAACCCTAAGGACCAGAAGGATCTCAAGTCTGGTTAATGCTCTCTTTTAATCACAGAGGGCTGGGCAATGATGAGCCTAGTTCACTAAGAGAAACTAGGATCGTGAGACCAGCCAAGAGAAGACAATGCCAGGGCTTCCCATATGGTGCTAGTGGTAAAAAACTTGCCTGCCGATGCAGGAGATGTAAGAGACATGGGTTCGATTCCTGGATTGGGAAGATCCTCTGGAGGAGGGCATGACAACCCATTCAGTATTCTTGCCTGGAGAATTCCATGGACAGAGGAGCCTGGAGGGCTACAGTCCATGGGTCACAGAGAGTTGGACATGGCTGAAGTGATTCAGCATGCACGCACGCAGACCAAGGAAGTCCCTCCTAGGTCCTCTCTCTAATTATTTAGACTGATCTTTTATTCAACATATGACAAAACAAACAACAACAAAAAATCCTTCCTCTATCAGCCAGTTTTCTCAATAAAACCTGGACATGCTGTGCTTATTTCTGCCCTCCACTTTTGCTCATATGGCACCCCAGTCATGCAAAAAATGCATTCAGTGAACACTTACTAGGCACTTACAAGTAAAGAGAATATAAAAATGAGGAAGATCCTGCTTTAGTCTTATTAGCTCAAAGGCAGTTAAGGAGGGGAAACAAGTAATTAATTATGATACAGTGCAATAAGTGTCACTGCTTACAAAGTGTTTATTGGGAACATAAAGAAGCTATGTCCAAGAAGCTATGTAAAGAAGCTGTGTCCAAGGCAGTCAGGAAAGACTAGAAAGTGGAGGAGACATTTGAACAGATCCTCTTCTCCTCAGTCTTTCCAGATTCTGTTCAGGCATTTATCCAATGGTGCAATGTACTTTATAAAACTCCTTTGAAACTTTTGACAGTATCATAACCTGTTATTCACTGTTTTGTATGTATTTTCCTCACTTCCTCAAGCTAGATCACAAACTCCTAAACAATGGGGATCATGCTCTACTTTTAGATACATTTTAGTATCCATCTCCAGACACAGAAACTAAATCCATGTTTACTAGAAGATTTCTTTTGATCCTTCATATACATGCTAATTTTCATAATTAAAAGTCATATATGTGCTGTCACACATTAGTGACTGCAAGTTCTGACGTTAAAAATGAATTTTTTGGAGAGAAGCATGCTCTCTACTAAAGTACAGTTATTGGGGGATGTGCTACTAAATAATTCAGGTTACATGCAGCAAATTCTAACTTGATTATTATGATGGTAATGATTCTGTTATTTAGTGCTCAGAGAGAAATGTACACATATTTGAAACAAGCACTGCAGGCAAGAGGAAGTGATGGTGCATGATCCACAATATATGCAGTGTTTTACAGCAAACATGCTGGGTGGAATGTATATTGATTTTTTTAATCTGTAAGTGGGACTTCAGGTCTATAAAATATTGCTTACTGGGATCAGGTTTCCTTGAACAAATACAGGTGACCGCTCTTTCCTGATTTTTTTTTCATCATTTATTACCAGACTGGCACCATAATGTACCTCCCTCTTCTTCTGGAGGTACACAAAGGAAGCTTGAGCTATGATTATGTTTATTTCACTTATTTAAAACAAACAAAATATACAGATGAATGAAACTAGGGGACTTTATAACAGAAGAAGTGGGCATGCTTAAGAATAAATTAACTATTCAAAGCTGACTCGATTTGCAATTTAGGGAAATTCAATCCAGCAAAAGCTCAATTAGTCTAGATTTGGGTTTTTTTTTTTTTTAATTAAATGCCCAGTTTAATAACCCAGACTATCATTTTAAAAAATGCGTGTCTAGTTATATTTTGAAGTGTTAGCACTGGGCATTTCTTTTGCTTTTTCAGGAAAGAATTCATAAGTAAAACTGAAGTAGAATACCATGTTATGCTTTACAAAATACTTTGAAGGCACTTGAGAATGTATGAATTTTATCTCTATAAACAGTTATATCAAAATTCATTGTGGATTATCACTAGCAAAAATTTAGTAGGATGGATTTATACTCTATGGGTTGCCAATTTGGGGATTTACATTTATAAATGATTTCTTTAGTAGGCTTCTTATTAGAGTTAAGAAATAAATTTAAAAAGCTCATTTAGCACTTTTAAACTATTACAGAAAATAACATCATGTTCTATGCAAAACACCTTTAAGTTATAAAGAAACAATATCTAGCTTCAAAAAAGAGAAAATATTTATTAAAATTCAGTAGATAATTTCTTAGTTTCACTGTGTATCATATTATTTTAAGATTGCCCAAAGAATCCATATGTCAGGAAACTGCTTTGAATATGGGTTTATAAAGGATAAGTGGTCTCTAACATTGTATAAAGGAGGGGATCCAAATTATAATATGGATACTGAAGTCTAGTATTATGACCCACTGGCATGAAATAATTTCATAAGTAAACTCATCTGAATATTGTCAGCAGTTTATTAGATATGAATTATTAGGAGATTGGAGACAATTCTAAATACACATTTTCAATATGCATATGCATTTCAAAAATATACATTTTTATCTATCATTTGCTTTTCCACAATGACCATTCTTATTTATTCATCTGCTGGCTTTTATGGTGAAGGAGGTTAATAATGGGGCGATCTTCCCTGTTGCCCTGGAGGAACTGAATAAAAGCCTTTTCATTTGTTTAGGGGTGAGGGCTTCATTTACATTTATGCAGTCTTGAGACTTGGTTTGGGCTTATTTACGTGAATTTTCATGGTGAATTCTAACTGAATACATTTATTTCCCTAACTTCTCAACGGTGTTTCAAATGCTATTCAAGATAAATCATAGGACAATGATTTTAAAGAAAGTTTGATCAAGTAAATCTATTCTGAATTTATTTGCCATGGATGGCCATCACTAGAATAGGCAGCCACTTCCTTAATAATGTGGGTCATTTTTGGTTCTAGTACCTGATTATTGCCAATATTAAATGATGGGATACAAAAAGCAAGACCTCAGAATAAAAATTCAACTTTTCTTATCAAATAGCAATTTTACCTAATGTAACAGTAAGTAAAATGTTAAAAGTCTAACTTGTAAGTTTGAGGCTTAAATAATTAACACATTGATTGCCTTTAAGTTTTCTTATCATTTTTACTTTTGTTACATAAATAAAGGAGAAAAAGTACTTTTGTGAACTTCACCAAATGCTCACACACCGTTTTTTGTTTTCATCCTATAGTTAAGTCATATTTCCCTGTTGGGAAATGGGAAAAGTTAGCCAATATCTCAATAGAAATATCTTATAATACAGTAACATTACTTCTTTTAAAAATCATTCTGCTGATCATTTTTTAAAAATGACTTACCTTACTGTATCTGTGTGATGTTCAAAATTAAAGCCCATTTTTCAGGTGGTAGGGAGACTTCTGTGCTGAGCGTTTTCTGGCTTATTCATAAAATTGGCTTAAGCAGAAGAACAGGAGAGCAGGGAGTAAAACAAACATAGAAACCCAGGAGAGAAGATGTGCCCTGAAGACCAGTGCTAACGGCAACAGAGAGAGTGGAGGCAGGCCTCCTCCTGTGTAGTTTCACCTGATTTCCAATCTGTGTTAGCACAGAGAGCTCACAGACAGACATGCTTTTTAGATGTTGAAATGCTTACTTAAGCCCAGAGATATACTGAAACCAGTTTTGTTTTTGTTTTTTTGGGCTTTTTTTTTTGCCTGCATAAATAATGCATATAATATACTTATACCCCAACACAGCATACACTGTGCATAGAAAATAGCTGTTGACATCTCTGAATTATATAGTGTAATATAAGGGGCATAAAAATGTAACCTGCTATTTGTTTTAGTGACTGTTGGAAATGATTTAGTTTGGTTTTCAGCTCAAGTTATAAAACAGACTTGCTGTTTTAAAAGCCTACTTTTATAACAATTTCGGGCTGAAAGGCCTCGAAAAAGATCATATAGGCAAGGTAGTTGGTTCTGAGAAGACCTTCCACAGTCAGAAAAACTTGAACCAGTTTCATTGCTTTGAAATGATTGGCATCTTTAATGTCTACATCCATGTACAATAAGATGAAAAAGCAATGTTTTAACTTTTAAAAAGGAAATGGTATTTTGCTATTTTGGATTTATTTCTGTTCATGTTATTTTAAACAGAAAGACTCTCAAAATTGTTTTGTTAATGTAACATAATATGCCTGGAAATAAATGAAAAAAATCCGTCAAATACTACATTCATTTAATTTTTTTTCTGGATTTTAAATTGCATTCTATCTTCCTCCTCCCTCAAAGACCAATAAGTGATATATGCTATCAGCAAAGATATTGGCCCATTTGCATTCTTTGATGTGCACAGGAGTCCTTGGTTTTCTTGTTAGTGAAAGTTTGGTTGTAGGAGTGCATAAGTTAACCAGGTTAGTGGAGGCCACTCTGTGCTTCACTTCCAAAAAGGGGAACTTCCAGAGACTTAAGAGCTAAAAAGTGGGTGTATGCACACAAGGTGAAAGCCGTCCCCCATCCCCCCGCAAGTCATGAGGGCCCTTGGTCTTCTGCAAGTTTGGGGATCTCACTTCTAGACTATCATTCTACTGCTTGCTAGTTTTTGGAAATTGAGCAGAATACTTCCTTCAACCCTGGCATAAAACAAGAATGTAGCTCCTAGATGATGAATTCATAAGGCCAAAGGCAAGTGCTTTGACATGTAGCCTCACTTTTAGGTTATGCCTCCATTTCCCAGGACCCATAAGTTCCTTTCTAAATGTCTCCAGGTTTGCTTCCAAGACTCCTGTGGGTCTTTTCTCAGGACCACTAAGTGGGCTTGAAAAGGTGCCCAGGAGTGGCTGTTTGTAAAAGTCACAGAGACAAGGACTGGTCTGGAATGTTAGTGCGTATTCCTGGGAGGTTCCTTCCCATGGCAATCTTGAGAAGAGAAGGCAGGTGAGACAGGAAACTAGAGGTCAAGGTAGAAAGCTACTTCTAACTACAACTTACAAGTGCACAACTCCAAGGAGTCAGAGAATTTTAAATACAAATCTGGCCTTGAAAATATATAAAGAACCACTTGTTAAAGTAGGATGATAGGGTATATTTTGCCCTACATTTTGCTAGCATGATTTATAACTTAAAAAATTGGGAATATATGATTTCAACCCTTCATTTTTGTTCTTTCCCAGTCTCAGGTTTATTTTGAGAATTTCCAAATATACAGAGAAGTTGAGAGAAAAATAGTACAAAAATATCCAAATATCTAGACCTGGAGCCCCTGGTGGCTCAGATGGTAAAGCATCTGCCTGCAGTGCAGGAGACCGGGCTTCAGTTCCTGGGTCAGGAAGATCCCCTGGAGAAGGAATGGCAAGCCACTTCAGTATTCTTGTCTGGGAAATCCCATGGGCAGAGGAGCCTGGCGGGCTATAGTCCATGGGGTCACAAGAGTCAGACATGACTGAGCGACTAACACTTTCATTTTCATCCAAATATCCAGACCTGGATTATAGTAGTTAACATTTAGCCAATTTTTGTATTATTTCTTTCTCTTTCTCTCTCTTTCTGTGGCTTAACCATTTTATATTAAGTTGCAAGCATCAATAGATTTTACCCCTAAATATTTCAGCATGAATCTCCCCCAAGCAATTACAGTCTCCTCAACTGTAACACCATTATCTAATCTCAGAAAAATAACACTAACATGGTAGTATTTAATGCTTAGTCTCTATACACATTTACCCAAATTATATTATACCAAAAATGTCTTTTTAAGTTATTTTTTTCAAACTAGGATTCAAATAAAATTTGCATTGTATTTATTTGATCTCTTTAGAATCTTTTAAACTAAAAGAGTCCCCTCACTTCCTCCCCCACTCCCCCCACCCCCCATTACGTAGAGTTTTTGAGTCCTAGCAATTGTTTCTTAGAATGCCGTCAATTCTGGATTTGTCTGGTTGTTTTCTTCTTTGGGTCATTAACTAGTTTCCCTTTTTCCTTTATCTTTAATAAACTGAAAGTTAAAGTCTTGATTAAATTCAGATTAAACACTGGCAAAATATTTTATAGCTATGGTGTTCTTCATTTGCATTACACGAGGAGGCATATAAGGTAAAAATTTCCATTATTAAGGATGCTATATTTTATCATTTATGTGACTTTCCATAGATAAGCAACAGTTGACCACCAGTGTCCGTGGGGATGTTGGTTCTAAGACCAACTGCAGATATCAGAATCCATGGTTGTCTAAGTACCTAGTCAACACACTGTGTTGGCACTTCTGCATCTACAGATTTAACCAAACAAATACAGATTGTGCATTGCTGTATATATTTGTTGAAGAAAATCTGCATATAAATGGACCCACCCAGTTCAACCCCTGTTGTTCAAAGGTCAACTGTAATGATATCTCAGGGTAATTTTAATTTGATTTCCTCTTATTATAAGTGGTGTTAATCTGTTTTGTTACTGGAAAATTTACCTTTCTTTTTATATTCTATGAAATTTTATTAATGTCTTTTGACTGGGGATACTTAAAATTATTTTATAATTTTGAAAAAGAAATGGATATTAACAGAAGTATGTTCAAACTACTGCACAACTACACTCATCTCACATGTTAGTAAAGTAATGTTCTAAATTCTCTAAGCCAGGTTTCAACAGTACGTGAACCATGAACTTCCAGATGTTCAAGCTGGTTTTAGAAAAGGCAGAGGAACAAGAAATCAAATTGCCAACATCTACTGAATCATTGAAACAGCAAGAGAATTCCAGAAAAACATCTATTTCTGCTTTATTGACTATGACAAAGCCTTTGACTGTGTGGATCACAATAAACTGTGGAAAATTCTGGAAGAGATGGGAATACCAGACCACCTGATCTGCCTCTTGAGAAACCTGTATGCAGGTCAGGAAGCAACGGTTAGAACTGGACATGGAATAATAGACTGGTTCCAAATAGGAAAAAGAGTACGTCAAGGCTGTATATTGTCACCCTGCTTATTTAACTTCTATGCAGAGTACATCATGAGAAACACTGGGCTAGATGAAGCACAAGCTGGAATCAAGATTGCTGGGAGAAATACCAATAACCTCAGATATGCAGATGACACCACCCTTATGGCAGAAAGTGAAGAGGAACTAAAAAGCCTCTTGATGAAAGTAAAAGAGGAGAGTGAAAAAGTTGGCTTAAAGTTCAACATTCAGAAAACAAAGATCATGGCATCTGGTCCCATCACTTCATGGCAAATAGATGGGGAAACAGTGGAAACAGTGGCAGACTTAATTTTTCTGGGCTCCAAAATCACTGCAGATGGTGATTGCAGCCATGAAATTAAAAGATGCTTACTCCTTGAAAGGAAAGTTATGACCAACCTAGACAGCATATTCAAAAGCACAGACATTACTTTGCCAACAAAGGTCAAGGCTATGGTTTCTCCAGTGGTCATGTATGGATGAGAGTTGGACTCTAAAGAAAGATGAGTGCTGAAGAATTGATGCTTTTGAACTGTGGTGTTGGAGAAGACTCTTGAGAGTCCCTTGGACTGCAAGGAGATCCAACTTGTCCATCCTAAAGGAAATCAGTCCTGAATATTCATTGGAAGGATTGACGTTAAAGCTGAAACTCCAATACTTGGGCTACCTGATGCGAAGAGCTGACTCATTTGAAACGACCCTGATCCTGGGAAAGATTGAAGGCAGGAGGAGAAGGGGATGACAGAGGATGAGATGGTTGGATGGCATCACAGACTCAATGGACATAAGTTTGAATAGACTCCCGGAGTTGGTGATGGATTGGGAGGCCTGGCTTTCTGCTGTCCATGGGGTCACAAAGAGTTGGACACGACTGAGCAACTGAACTGAACAGGCTGAACTGAAGACAGAGTAGAAGGTTCCCATCTACTTTTCACTCAACTTCTCGCATGTTAGCATTTCACATTATGATGGTACATTCACTGAAAGTAGGAACTTAAAATTGGTATAATGTTTTTCACTGAACTATAGACTTTATTCATTTTTCCAGTTTTTCTACTAATATTACTTTTCCAGGTGCAACCTCCAATCCAGAACCTGTCTCCTTAATCTCTTCCAATCAAATGTGTTAGCTGTTTGTCAAATCTTTTTTTTTTTTCCCATGACCCTGAAACTTTAGAAGAATTTGTAGAGTGCCTCTTGTTTTTGGTTTTTCTGATGCTTTTTCATGATTGGACTGAGTTATTGATTTTTAGAAAAAATATCGCAGACCTGAAGTGCTTTCTCATTGTGTCAGATTGGAGGTATATGATATCAACATGACATAACCGATGTTATAAACTTGATCACTTGGCTAAGATAGTATCTTCCAGGTTTCTCCACTATGAAGTTACTTCCCTCTCCTCCTCCATATACTATATGTTAAAAGTAAATAAATTCTATCCACGCTCAAAGGAAGGAGAATCATATTCCAGCCTCAGAGGGAAAGTACAATTGGTGGATATATGTTAAAACCATAATAGTAATTTAAAAATATTTTTGTGGATCTACTTTGCAGGTATGAAGATATCCTGTTTCTCCTTGGAGTTGTAAACACTAATTTAAACATTTGCCAGTGAATATTGTCTGCAGCAATTATCATATGGTTCTCTAGTGGTTTTCCATTTTCCCAGTTTTCATATTTATTGTTTGGAATTCTTCTATAAATCCCATTTAGTTATCAATCCAGTTATTTCTTTATATTAGTATTGGCACATAGACATTTATTTTATTCATTGGCTTGTAATTCAACTTTTTGTTATTCATCATGTTCAAATTGTGGCTGTTGAAAGTTCTTTCAGACTGGGTCCTATATCGTTTTTTTTTTTAAGCTACCTTTCTAGCACCACAGAATACTTCAGGCTTATCTTAACATTTTGCCTGACATATTCTATAGACACATAGACGTTTAAAAATTTTTTTACTTTGAAATATTTTTATGCATATAAAAGATTTGCAAAGATAGTAGAGAGTTCCCATATAAATGTCACCCAGTTTTCCTAATGTTGACATCTTATACAACCATCATACAGTGCCCACTATGTTGGCTGTGTGGTCAGGGCTGACTACTGTGGAAGCAGTGATAGGCAAGACTGGTCTCTGACCCAGCTGGCTGCCCAGCTCTTTCTTGTGTGGAGGCTGCTGGCCCATTAGTGAACAGGTCCTAGAGAGGCTGGCAGTGGTGCCTGATTTTCAAGGGTTGCTGCTGGCTTAATGGTGGTCCCACTGGTGGTCCTGGAACAGCTGACTGTGGAACCTAGGGGTCCCAGGACTGGTGCTGGCTCACTGATGAATGCGTAGGCCCTTGGCACTAATAGGCTAGGAAAGTGAAAGTGAAACTGTTATTCACTGAGTTGCGTCCAACTCTTTGTGACCCTGTGGACTGTAGGCTCCAGGCTCCTCTGTCCATGGGATTTTCCAGGCAAGAAAACTGGAATGGGTTGCCATTCCCCTCCCCAGGGAATCTTTTAGCAGGGATTAATTCTGGGTCTCCTGCATTGCAAGAAGATTCTTTACCATCTGAGCCACTAGAGAAGCACAATTAAGCCAGAAGGAGGACTCCAAAATGGTGATTGCCAGCACCAATGTCCCCGTCATAGAAAAGGGCCCCTAAATGCCTGCACTACTATGTATGTCCCCAAAGGGGAGCCTCAGTCGCCTCCTGCCTCTCTAGCAGCCTCTCCAAATTAACAAGTGGGTCCAATCTAGGCGCCTTTCAAATTACTGCCTATTTTCTGGGTTTTGGAGTGTGTGTGGTTTCATGGGCACCCTTTCAGGGTCTCTGTTCCTACGGTCCTCTGACTCCCTCATATGCAAGCCCTGCTGGCCTTAAGCCAGATATTCTTTGAGGTCATCTTCCCCACGCAGGCCCCCCCAGGCTGGAGAACCCTTTATGGGGCTGTCACCTCTCTCTGCTTGGAAAGAATCTTTGCAATAGTGATTATCTTTCTGTGGGTGTGGGTCACTTACTCAGGGGTATGGATCTATCTCTCTTCTCCTCCTACCTGTCTTCTTGTGGTTCTTTTTTACCTGTAGTTGTGGAAATCTTTTCTGCTAGTCTTCAAGCTGTATTTAGAAAAGGCAGAGACACCAGAGGTCAATTTCCTTGCTAAGAAATGAAAGACTGTGCCTATGTGGAAATCTCATCATTTCTTGAAAAGCCCATTGGATCTTGATATAATCCTGATTAGGAAAATCAAGTAAAGAAGTTTCTTCATTTTGAGATAGAATCTACCTTCACTTGTTTTTATCCATTGTTCAACTCCTGAAGACCCTGTGAACCAGATTATTTCCCTTTGCCATATTTTGACATTCAGAGATCTGGTGATTACTAAAATATCTATCTTCTCTAGACTAATCATATCTATTCTTTTTCTTGTTCTTCATGCAACATGACTTTAAGTCACTTTAGCATCCAGGATGTGCTGTCTTAAGACAATTTTAGTTTCTTTATATTCCCACATTTTGAAAATCAACAATGTTTACTGGATACTTCTTATCGAATAGTGTCAAAGTAATCGATTATAATGTAGAACGTTTCCTTAGTAGTCCAGATAGGATAATTTTAAATTATTTGTCCTTTAATGTCTGTCTTCCCTATTTTACTGTTAGCTCTTTGCAGTAAGGGAACAGGTTTATCTTGGTCCATCACCTTGTTTTCCATGCCTAGCCTACTGCCTTTCTGATGCAGAGTGTTCTTAATTATCCAATGACTGAACAGATGGATGGGTGAAAATTAAGGTCTGTGGCATCATTTTTACTTTAATTCAATAATAAATTACTTACCTATAGTTTCAGTAGGGTTCTGATATAAACTGGCTCATGATAGTAAATCTCATAACTGTTTCCTCTAAGAGCTATAAAATCTTTCTAGCATGACTTTTTATAAAGGAGAAACATCACACATCAAGAGGATATATCACAGAGGATAAAATGATTCTGTGATTCTGGCCTGTGGAGTGTCCAAGTTATTAATGCCTATTTTTTCTTATGAATTCTTTTATTGACCTCTCACTTTGGAAAGAGGTAAAGTGTTAGGTGATTACTTAATTGATCTGAAATAGATTTGATACCATGCTCTCAACATCTTAATCAATACACATATGGGTACATCCCCTCCTCAGGACTCTTACTCCTTAGATTTGGAATGAGGAGAGGATATATATATATTTTTTAAGTTTTACAGATGGTTCAAATGCAAACTATTGATTGAGAGTCATCAAGTAGCTTGATGAAGTAGCTTAGAGAATGAAGTTAAGTGGGATGTAATAATTGCATACAAATGAAAAATGACAAAATATCTACTCTCTGAGTCCTCTGGAAAACTAATTAATTCCCAACTGGGGTCTTTTGCAATTTCGAAAACTAATAGCTAACCAGCTGTGGGTGAGGGAAATGTCTTTTAGGTAACAAGATCAGCAGAGAGACCTAGAATCATTGTAATTCTCTTCCTCTATATTCTATAACCAGAAGCTGAGGATGGACTTTATTATCTCCTTTTCATTCCCTCTTTCAACACTCACTTTGTACCAGGGAGCCCGGACTGGGACTTGAATAGGACTAGATCTTAGATTGTAAATCATTCACCATTTAGAAAAGTTATCAAATTTAGTGACTCTCTGTTGAACCCTTTATTCAGTAACTTTTCCTTTCTCAGCCCCCATCTCTTTCTCTCTCTTCCTCTCTCTCACACACACACACACATACACACACTCTTTTCTTTTTCACCTTCTCCTCTCCTCTCTTTAATTATTGCCTCAGCATCAGTTTGCAAACAGGTTTTTTACTCATTCAGAAGCTAATACTCTTCTGTCCCAGTCTTGCCATTGTGTTTGAATGTAAGATAATTAGCTACTTTGAAAATTTTGCCAGACTTATATTTATTGCAAATTAAGTGACGGTAGTCATCCATGTTCATAGCTTTATCACTTTTCTCTTTCTGTTCACTATACTTTACTCTCTGGATTTGGTAGATCATGGCCAAATGTGAGGTTTTTCTAGTTGTGTTTGTGATACCTGACCTTGAAAATGAGGAACAGTAAAACAATATTCTCCAAGTATCAAGAATTTCTCCTAAAGAGTCTTAAATTCTTCTCCCTTTGGAAGAAGTAAGATAAGTTTACATAAAGTTTTGTTTAAGACCTAAGTATGTTTTGGCTTAAAACATATTATAGTCCAAACATAATTTTACCTTAATATCTGAGACCAGGCTAGAAAAGTTTTGTTTGCTTGAAGGTTGCCAAGGGTTGTCTTCCTAAGTTAGCTAGTCAGTTGAGCTCACAGCGATGTAACACCAAGGAAGAAAGGGACCACTAGCATCAGGTCTGCTTCTCACACTGAGGAACAGTCCTTGAGTAGGATAGATGAGTCACATTTTGTGTCTTTGGAGAAGGCTCTGTGGTTTCATTTCCTCTAAAAGAATAAGACATACGTGAAAGTAAAGGTTTCAGTTCAGTTCAGTTGAGTTGCTCAGTCATGTCTGAATTTTTGTGACCCCATGAACAGCATGCCAGGCGTCCCTGTCCATCACCAACTTCCGGAGTATACTCAAACTCATGTCCATTGAGTCGGTGATGCCATCCAACCATCTCATCCCCTGTCGTCCCCTTCTCCTCCTGCCCTCAATCTTTCCCAGCATCTGGGTCTTTTCAACTGAGTCAGCTCTTTGCATCAGTTCAGTTCAGTCGCTCAGTCATGTCCAACTCTTTGCGATCCCATGAATCGCAGCACGCCAGGCCTCCCCGTTGTGTCCATCACCAACTCCCGGAGTTCACAAAAACTCATGTCCATTGAGTCGGTGATGCCATCCAGCCATCTCATTCTCTGTCATCCCCTTCTCCTCCTGCCCCCAATCCCTCTCAGCCTCAGAGTCTTTTCTAATAAGTCAACTCTTTGCATGAGGTGGCCAAAGTATTGGAGTTTCAGCTTTAGCATCAGTCCTTCCAAAGAACACCCAGGACTGATCTCCTTTAGAATGGACTGGTTGGATGTCCTTGCAGTCCAAGGGACTCTCAAGAGTCTTCTCCAACACCACAGTTCAAAAGCATCAATTCTTCGGTGCTCAGCTTTCTTCACAGTCCAACTCTCACATCCATACATGACCACTGGAAAAACCATAGCTGTGACTAGACGGACATTTGTCGGCAAAGTAATGTCTCTGCTTTTGAATATGCTATCTAGGTTGGTCATAACTTTCCTTCCAAGGAGTAAGTGTCTTTTAATTTCATGGCTGCAGTCACCATCTGCAGTGATTTTGGAGCCCCCAAAAATAAAGTCTGCCACTGTTTCCACTGTTTCCCCATCTATTTCCCATGAAGTGATGGGACCAGATGCCATGATCTTAGTTTCTGAATGTTGAGCTCAGGTGGCCAAAATATTGGAGTTTCAGCTTCAAAATCAGTCATAGCAATGAACACCCAGGACTGATCTCCTTTAGGATAGACTGGTTGTATCTCCTTGCAGTCCAAGGGACTCTCAAGAGTCTTCTCCAACACCACAGTTCAGTATCAATTCTTCGGCACTCAGCTTTCTTTATAGTCCAACTCTCCCATCCATACATGACTACTGGAAAAACCATAGCCTTGACTAGGTGGACCTTTGTTGGCAAAGTAATAGCTCTGCTTTTTAATATGCTAAGTATCTTTTAATTTCATGGCTGCCGTCACCACCTGCAGTGATTTTGGAGCCCTCCAAAATAAAGTCAGCCTCTATTTCCACTGTTTCCCCATCTATTTGCCATGGACTGATGGGACCGGATGCCATGATCTTAGTTTTCTGAATGTTGAACTTTAAGCCAACTGTTTCACTCTCCTCTTTCACTTTCATCAAGAGGCTCTTTAGTTCTCTTCGCTTTCTGCCATAAGGGTGGTGTCATCTGCTTATCTGAGGTTATTGATATTTCTCCTGGCAATCTTGATTCCAGCTTGTGCTTCATCCACCCCAGTGTTTCTCAAGATGTACTCTGAATATAAGTTAAATAAGCAGGGTGACATTATACAGCCTTGACGTACTCCTTTTCCTATTTGGAACCAGTCTATTATTCCATGTCCAGTTCTAACCATTGCTTCCTGACCTGCATACAGGTTTCTCAAGAGGCAGATCAGGTGGTCTGGTATTCCTATCTCTTTCAGAATGTTCCACAGTTTCTTGTGATCCACACATCAAGGTTTTGGCATAGTCAATAAAGCAGAAATAGATGTTTTTCTGGAACTCTCTTGCTTTTTTGATGATTAGGCAGATGTTGGCAATTTGATCTCTTGTTCCTCTGCCTTTTCTAAAACCAGCTTGAACATCTGGAAATTCACAGTTCACATATTGCTGAAACCTGGCTTAGAGAATTTTGAGCATTAATTTACTAGTGTGTGAGATGAGTGCAATTGTGCAGTAGTTTGAGCATTCTTTGGCATTGCCTTTCTTAGGGATTGGAATGAAAACTGACCTTTTCCAGTCCTGTGGCCACTGCTGAGTTTTCCAAATTTGCTGGCATATTGAGTGCAGCACTTTCACAGTATCATCTTTTAGGATTTGAAATAGCTCAACTGGAATTCCATCACCTCCACTAGCTTTGTTTGTAGTGATGCTTCTAAAACTAACACCCCCAAAAGATGTCCTTTTCATTATAGGGGACTGGAATGCAAAAGTAGGAAGTCAACAAACATCTAGAGTAACAGGCAAATTTGGCCTTGGAGTACAGAATGAAGCAGGACAAAGGCTAATAGAGTTCTGCCAAGAGAATGCACTGGTCATAGCAAATACCCTCTTCCAACAACACAAGAGGAGACTCTACACATGGACATCACCAGATGGTCAACACCAAAATCAGATTGATTATATTCTTTGCAGCCAAAGATGGAGAAGCTCTATACAGTCAGCAAAAACAAGACCGGGAGCTGACTGTGGCTCAGATCATGAATTCCTTATTGCCAAATTCAGACTGAAATTGATGAAATTGGAGAAAACCACTAGACCTTTCAGGTATGACCTAAATCAAATCCCTTATGACTATACAGTGGAAATGAGAAATAGATTTAAGGGACTAAATCTGACAGACAGAGTGCCTGACGAACTATGGAATGAGGTTTGTAACATTGTACAGGAGACAAGAATCAAGACCATCCCCAAGAAAAAGAAATGCAAAAAAAGCAAAATGGCTGTCTGAGGAGGCCTTACAAATAGCTGTGAAAAGAAGAGAAGTGAAAAGCAAAGGAGAAATGGAAAGATATATCCATTTGAATGCAGAGTTCCAAAGAATAACAAGGAGAGGCAAGAAAGCCTTCCTCAGTGATCAGTGCAAAGAAATAGAGGAAAACAATAGAATGGGAAAGACCAGAGATCTCTTCAAGAAAATTAGAGATACCAAGGGAACATTTCATGCAAAGATGGGCTCGATAAAGGACAGAAATGGTATGGACCTAACAGAAGCAGAAGATATTAAGAAGAGGTGGCAAGAATACACAGAAGAACTGTACAAAAAAGTTCTTCATGACCCAGATAATCATGATGGTGTGATCACTCACCTAGACTCAGAGCCAGACATCCTAGAATGTGAGGTCAAGTGGGCCTTAGGAAAGTAAAGGTTTGGTGCAGTCAACTAGTTGTCCAAAACATCTTTCATGTTTTCTCTGTCATCAGACCCACCCATTCTAAGGAAAAGAAACAGCTGGATATCCAGTTTGGGACCAGGAAGTGAGAATAGGGACATAGGCATCTGGTTACTTTATCTTTTCCATGTTCATCTGTAGCAGACAAATAAATATGCCCTTTCCCACCACTCCTCTCCCTTATTTTAGTATTGGTATAAAGGATTTTTTATGATATAGTACTTAATTCCTTAAGCTGTAAGATTAGCTTCCTGTTCTTACCTTTAAGAAAACTACCAATAGCAGTTTTCTCCATCTTGGAATAAAATCAAGTCACAATGGGTAACTCTGTCAGGCATATTTACATACTAAGTCTCTCATTAAAAAAACAACAAAACTTAGTCTTCTACTAAAGAAATTTCAGACATGTGGACTGGTGTGTGCTAGTGTGGTTATAGGGTATTTTGGGGAACCTATGATCACAATGAGGCTCCTACATTCATATCAAGACCTGGAAGCACTAACAAGCCCTGAGGATGGCAGAAAGAGCAGACTCCAGCATTAAAATGCCTATCGCTCTTGAGCTTTTCCCAACTAAGATATCTATACACATAAAAGGGCCTTTTGTTGTTGTTGTTTAGTTGCTAAGTCATGTCTAACTCTTTTGTGATCCCATGGGCTGTAGCCTGCCAGGCTCCTCTGTCCATGGGATTTCCCAGGCAAGAATACTGGAATGAGTTGCCATTTTCTTCTCCAAGGGATCTTCCTGACCCAGGGATCAAACCCTCATCTCCTGCATTGGCAAGCAGATTCTTTACCTTCTGAGCCACCAGGGAGTCTCAAAAGGGCCTTTCAGAAGCTTGTTAATAACTTTGATCTTCCAGCACAGTTCAATTTCCCCACTAACATTCTTATCTTGATAAACCTATTCTAAATGATTGACAGAAAATTTTCAGATCAGCAAGCTCATAGCACACAGTCATTTCAGGTTCCAGTCTTGCAGTCAGAGAAAACTAGGCTTGAATCCTAACCACTACACTGATTACAATGACCTAGGACAAGCCACTTAACCTCACTGATTCTCAGATTCATTATCTATGAAAAGGAGGTAATGATGTTCTACCTCTAAGGGAAGAGAGAGAAAGCCATTAAGTGCCTGCCATAGAGTAAGCAGCAAGTACAACATGGCTGATATTTTGATAGTCACCTACTAACCTCATAGTCTGCTTGTTCCTTCTCTTCCCACCAGTTAAGCCCAGACATAAAAAGCCATACTAATGATGACTACAATAGTTATTGATATTAATCATTATTTCACTTCACATTTACTAAAGCGGTAAATTCACGGACATCATCTGGTATATAATTAATATTATTATCCTTATGATTCAGAATTAAGCTGAAAATTAATGCTGAATATACTAAATATTGTGGTCGCAAAGAGTGGGACATGACTTAGCGACTGAACAACAAATACTAAATATAGTTCACACTCACCTCCATCTCCCTACTCCAAAGAAATCCCCTACTGTTTTTGAATTCCAAACTCTTCTTTCTCTTTTCTTGATTAAATTTGGCCTTTTTTCAAAATGAATGTCATAAGAAAAATCCAACTCTCATGACATAATCATGGGAAAGGTAACTTTGGGGAAAGATTTAGGCTGGAAACAGTTTTGTTTCCAGTCCTCGTGCTTATTTTATCCCAGTGCATTCTGGATGGAATGAGGGCTGCCTCAGGCCACTGGCTTCTCAGGTATTCATTAATCCTGAAGAAAGCATTAGGTTGAGGTCATTACTGCTTAATTACAGTCTGTGATTACTGGCAGTTTCTTTAGTGACCTTATTTTGTACGCTGGCCTATTTGTTCACCAGAGAATCCATGCAGCTGGAAATGTTGGCTGACTAGAAAGTATAAATAGAGGGTTTTTTTTGGGGGGGGGGGTTGG
>NW_011494794.1:2224759-2238782 GCF_000754665.1 Bison bison bison | reverse complement strand
GGGGGGGGGGGGGGGTGGGGGGAGCTTGATTTGAAGACTGTTCTTGCTGAAATGTCAACACATTTTTCTCCCATCTGGATATGGTTAATCACGGTGCTTGCTTTTATATACTTTTCCCATATAAGCTGTGCTTTTGAGGTGTGCCTGAACTTATCAAAATGCTGCTTTAAATAAGTGGAGCTTGGAGCAGAAGTGTTCTTCTATCATTATTTACTCTTTGTGGGCATAACAGGGGAGGTTTTCTTAGGAACACTTCAGCATATTAGAACCTGTAGTTCTAGGGACAATCCAAGACAATGTGGAAATTGGAAGGAATTTTAATTCTATGATCATTCTAAGAATAATATTGCTCTAAAAATCATAGGGAAAGAAGGTGGACCTAGTAGAAGAGAATATTTGTCTGGGAACTGAAAACTCTGGCTGGATTCTACACCTAATTGCAGCTGATTCCCAGGCAAAATAGTTTTATTATTCACACAGTATTAAAGCCATAAATAATTATTAAATGCTTTCTGTGGGCCACACACTGGGAAAGGTATTGTGGCTGCTGAAGGCTGGGAGGCCTGAGATAGTATTTTCTCTTTCATCCTTATGCCTGTAACACCTTCCCCAGTGAATGGCACTGTGTAAATAAATGAGTATAGCTGAGTTCCGACAAGATTGTGTGTATGGACAATGAAAGTTTAACTTCATACAACTTTTTGGCATGTTATGAACTATCACTCTTGAGTTTTTAAAAACAATTTTAAAAAGTGAAAACTATTCTTAGCTCATGGACAGTACAAGAAGACAGCAGTCTGGATTCAGCTTATGGGCTGTGGTTTTACAAACCCCTGATATATAATATACCACAAACAAAACAGTCAACAACATGATCTCTTTTGATAGCAGATTTTCTGGGTTCTATGGAAACAAATGGAACTTCGGGGTGTCTGAGTCTTTCACCAGGAAATGATGATGTCTATGATGGGACCAGAAGAATGACATGGGATGAGTCAATTGAGGCCAAAGATAAATATGTGCAGAGCCCCAGAAGCAAGAGAGTAAATACAGTAAATGCACAATTGAAGAATATGAAATGGGAAAGAGTGATAAACGTGGAGTCTGTTTAGGTAAGCAGGGGTCATATTAGGAATAGATTTATATGCTATATAGAGGATTTTTAGAGCAACAGGAAGCCTTTATTAGGTTTTTAGTAAGAAGTATAAGATTAAATTTGTGGCTTAAAATATCTCTATGGAAGCATGAGAAGGATGAAGTAGAAATGACTGTGTGACAATATGACTTTATTTATGAAAACAAGTGGAAGGTCAAATTTAGTCTGTGGGTCTTACTTTGCTGAACCCTTCTATAGACATGGTTAGACAACCCAATTGAAATCTTGTTCTGTAGCTAACTATTTTTTAAGAAATTACTAAAATTATTTACTATCAAGTTCTGTTTAACTCTTCTCCGTCAAGAAGTCCATCAGAAGTCTATAAAATACAAATGAAGAGTAGAAAGAAAGCAGTTAAGTCTGGGGAAAACTTCAGACAACACCTGTTTTATTTTATTGTATTCTCTGCTGTGACCACTACCCACCGGGACTTTGTCCTTCTGTGGGGTAATTTGCCCCATCACTAGTTCTTCTGTCCCCATTTCCTCCTATCTGGATCCTGTTTCCATGACAATGGCCATGTTTATTTGCCCTATAAGATGACTAGCTAACTAACTTAAAACCCAGCCTTAGTCTTCTATTTTCTGAACTTCAAATTCAAGTAGAGAATAGCAAGACCTATTGCCCAGGTTATTTAATTATAAAAGTTTTGCTTTCCTCTGATTTTGATAAAAGAATGAATCTCAAATGATGAAATCCTGAAGTCTGCCTAGAACAGAAACGTGTGCAAGAAGTAAAGTGACAAAAATGATAGGCCTGGATAAAAGCACTAATAAAGATGAATATGAAGCCTCTCTGTAGAAGTAAAGACTTCCTTTTCATCGAAAGATTCAGCACAAATATCCAAAATTGAAAGTTTTGACTATAGGAACAGAAATTATAAATATGAAAAGTGTGTGGTAGAAAAACCCATGGAATGAGATCAATAAGATCAGGGTTGTAATCTTATATCAACGCCTCTGGGGTAAAAGTGACTGCAGAAGTCCATTTCTCTCTCTGGTATATGGCTCTTCCAGTTCTCTTCTCTGTTGGTGCAGTCTGCTGACTTCAAACAGATAATTGCTATCTTTTGGTTTTTCTTCTTGTTCTCAGTGGCAGGATTAGTGTGCCAAAACCCATTTATTCCCATTTTTAAGTAGAAATCTGCTGCTCCTGTTAAGTTGCTTCAGTCGTGTCCAGCTCTTTGTAACCCTATGGACCATTGCCTGCCAGGCTTCTATGTTCATGAGATTTTCCAGGCAAAAATACTGGAGTGGATTGCCATGCCTTCCTCCAGGGGATCTTCCTGACCCAGGGATCTCTTGCGTTGGCAGGCAGGTTCTTTACCACTAGCACCACCTAGGAAGTAAAACTGCCACAGTCAATTTTGGATTGATAGATATTGGTATGTATCAGCTATTATCAGTCAAGAAATGCCAGATAAGAAATGCTTAATGTAAAGTGGACTTGCAAGTATTTCTGCCTTTGGTACTGACTTAGTTTAGGGTAACTGAGCATCAGCAGATTTGGAAAGGAAGACCTTTATGTAATTAAAGGAGGCCTCAGTTTCATTTGATTTGGGGAAATGAACCCTGGCTAGAAGTACTAGAACAGCAGAGTGGAGCTGATTGTCCTAACGACATGGGAAAAGTGAAACAGAAATAAGTTGAAGAGTGCTAAACCACATTAGTAATGATTGTCTCGTGCATGACTAGCTTTGTTGCCAATTCAAATAATGTAGCTAAATCATGGCTTTGGACTTTCTCAGAAAACCATGAAAGAAACTGAAAAATTGTTGGCAAATCATGCACAATAAATTGTGATTCGTTCAGAAATGAGTTTTTGGCCTAGATTACCAGCCTCATCCTTGTTTTATGTGCCAATATTGGAACTTGAACATATGATGTCATAGATTTTGCTGGCTAGGGGAGACTTATCTTTGCAAATTCCATGGCTAATGCCTACAGATAACAACAGGAACCATCCTAGTCCTTCTACCTACATTGTCACACTTACTGGAATTTTAGTTTCTTAATTAGGTTTGAACAGTGTTTGTGTACATGAGTACTTTTATCTAAATAATGGCCTCAACACAAAGCAGAAACATAAAAGATAAACAATATATTAATAGTATTTACAGCCTCCCAGGGGATGCTTTGGACTTTAATCTTAGAGCTGAGAGACTTCCTGAAGATGATCTGAAATAACATTTATTTGTTTGCATGTTTTTATTTTTTAAAGAAAATGCATATTCAAGAAACACCCAGAAAGGTCTGATACAAATATTGTGACACAATAATAGTTAGATCTAAGTCAAAGATGTTTGCTCTGATTCTGATTTCAAAAATAACATTGTTTTACTTTTTCTGACTATAAAGATAATACTTTTTGTACAAAATTTTAAAAATTATTCTTTACATGTTCATTTAGAGAAGTAGCAGTTCATATAAAACTTTATCTTTATATAGAACATATATACATGTGTGTATATGTTTATGTACACATGTTTTAAATGGACTGGATACAAACTTTTATAATCTTTTTTTCATTTAACTCTATTTATTGAGAACTTTTTTCTCATTACATTTTCTATAAAATGTAAATTTAATATTTACCCAGTATAGCAAAATATGTATATATAACACATCACTGATGGCCATATAATTTGTTTGAAACTTTTCACCATGTTCTATGGACATTCTAAAACAAATCTTTTTGTACACATCTGATCATTTTATCAGAATAACTTAAGAAATACAAGACAAAATATTCACAACTTTAAGGCTTTTGAATAACATACCGATTTACCCTTCAATATGATAGCATCAACTTCACTGAGCATTTGCTGGTACTGAGAATTGTGCATTTATCTTTCTCAGCTTCACAGATGGCAAAAAAAAGCACTTCATTTTTCATGTAGCATTACTTCATTTTGTATTACTGGTAAGTAATATATAGGTTAAAAATGTTTATTGGCCGTTTGTCTAATACGAGCTTTTCTTTAGTGGATTGCCACCTTATGTACTTTGCTTACAGTTATATCAGGTGGTTTTTATTTTTCTTACTATTGGATAGACCTCTTTCAATATAAAGATTGTTAGCCATTTGTCTGTCATACATGTTCCAAAATATTTCTGTTTGTAATTTTCTTTTTAATTTTTTTCATGTAATGAAGTTTTTACTATATATATAAACTTATAGAAATAGAAATAATAGAAATATATCTTTTTCTTTATAGTTTCTTCTTTTGATTCTCCTGTAGTTTCTTTGGTACAGTTGATTTTGCTATAGTTTGATCTTTGCTATAGTTTGATCTGATTTTTGATCAAAATTAAATAGATGTTTACCTACATGTTCTTTTACTTCTTTTATGGTTTCATTTTTTCTTTTATATTTAACTCTTCAATCCATTTGGATATATATGGGACATGATAATTATATAACTTAACTTTTTCCAAATGTCCAGTTTATTACATAGCTTTTTCATATACCAATTTTTTAATATATGCTCAACTAGTTCAGTTCAGTTGCTCAGTCATGTCCGACTCTTTGTAACCCCATGAATCGCAGCACGCCAGGCCTCCCTGTCCATCACCAACTCCCGGAGTTCACTCAGACTCACGTCCATTGAGTCAGTGATGCCATCCAGCCATCTCATCCTCTGTTGTCCCCTTCTCCTCTTGCCCCCAATCCCTCCCAGCATCAGAGTCTTTTCCAATGAGTCAACTCTTTGCATGCAGTGGCCAAAGCACTGGAGTTTCAGCTTTAGCATCATTCCTTCCAAAGAAATCCCAGGGCTGATCTCCTTCAGAATGGACTGGTTGGATCTCCTTGCAGTCCAGGGGACTCTCAAGAGTCTTCTCCAACACCGCAGTTCAAAAGCATCAATTCTTCGGTGCTCAGCCTTCTTCAAAGGTCTTTTTAATAGTCTTTGTGTTTGTGGTCTGTTTTGCTTGAATATTGCACTGCATTACTTATTATTTCAGAATTTATTTCAACATTTAGATAGCTGGGTATGCTAATTCTCTCCTTACTATTACTCTCTTTTCAAAATGTCTTGAATGTTTTTACCTGTTTGTTCTTCCATATCATTTGAAAGATTTTTTTTTTAAGGTACTGAAATAATTCCACACAGCTTTTTAAAACTATGAGTAAGCTTTTGGTGAACTCTCCTGTTTGGAAAGGACTTAAATAAGTATTGGTAGGTTTAAATAAAAAGACAAAACACCAAGTACACTGTTTAAAAAATAATAAAATTAAATTTGTTTGAATATGCAAAGGATTTCTCCTGTAGGACACATAAGACATAGTTCTTAGTTTCAGAGTTGAAAGACAAAGGTGGGTAGAGCATTTATTTTTTACCAAATATTTGTTTGTATTCTTGAATTTTGTAACATGTGCTTATACTATTACCTGCAGAGTAAAACAACAAATTAAAAATTTTCAGTGATCAAACAACAGCCTTTAAGTTAGGTTTTAACTTATCCTGAGATTTAGACATTAGGGAAATTAAAGCTTTGAAGATAAAACACCTGCCCCAACTCCTTCAACCAGAGTGTTCCTCCTCAAGGAATGAATGGGGTACAAAGGACCCACAAACAAACAGTCCAGGAAGCATTTTTTTTTAACACTAATTTTATATATTTGTTTTATTTTTTATTGAGGTAACTCATTTGTAACATTATAAACGTTTCATGCTTACATTATGTCCCTACTTCTGTATTTACTGCAGCACAGGGTGTTCAGGGTGTCAATTGCTGTTGTGTCCAACTCTTTCAACTCCATGGACTGTTGCCCACCAGCCTCCTCTGTTCATGGGATTCTCTGTGGCAAGAATACTGGAGAGGGTTGCCATGCCCCTCTCCAGGGGATCCTCCTGACCCAGCAATTGAACCCACGTCTCTTATGTCCCCTGCGTTGGCCCGTGGATTCTTTATCATTAGCGCCACCTGGAAAGGCCATGCTCACCAGCAAAAATTGTTTCCTTCACTTCCCTTGTGGCTCTGGTGGCTCCTGCTTGCAATGCTGGAGACCTGGGTTCGATCCCTCGGCTGGGAAGATCCCCTGAAGAAGGGAAAGGCTGCCCACGCCAGTATTCTGGCTGGGAGAATTCTATGGACTCTAGAATAGGGGTTGCAAAGAGTCAGGCATGACTAAATGACTTTCTCTTCACTCCAGTTACCACACGGTTGACTTCTTTCATCTATTTCATCCTCCTCCCTACCCCTTCCCCTCTGGTAACCATCACTATGTTCTTTGTATCTATGAGTTTGTTTTTGTTTGGTTTGTTCATTATTTTGTGTTTTATTTTGTTTGTGTTATATATTTGTATATGAGTGAAATCATATGGCATTTGTCTTCCTGCATCTGACTTATTTTGCTCAGCATAATACCTCATGGTCCATCCATGTCCTACTGTTTCCTGGGTTTTGCTCAATCTTGAACATAAGATTTTAATCTGAATATCATTCAGTTTCTGAATGCAGCCTGTATCTTTAAAAATTGAGGATAGGAAGCTAGCTTTTTCTCTGGGAAAAGAGCAGGAAAACTGTAAAGATCCAGTGTGAAAGCTATGGTACATACACACAATAGAGTATTACTCAGCTATTAAAAAGAACACATTTGAGTCTGTTCTAATGAGGTGGATGAAACTGGAGCCTATTATACAAAGTGAAGTAAGTCAGAAATAAAAACACCAATACAGTATATTAACACGTATATATGGAATTTATACAGATGGTAACAATGACCCTATATGTGAGACACCAAAAGAGACACAGATATAAAGAACAGACTTTTGGACTCTGTGGGAAAAGGCGAGGGTGGGATGGTTTGAGAGAATAGCACTGAAACATGTATATTACCATATGTGAAACAGATCGCCAGTCCAAGTTCAATGCATGAAACAGGGCACTCAAAGCCAGTACACTGGGACAACCCAGAGGGATGGGATGGGGAGGGAGGCAGGACGGGGGTTCAGAATGGGGAACATATGTACACCCATGGCTGATTCATGTCAATGTATGGCAAAACCCACCACAATCTTGTAAAGTAATTAGCCTCCAATTGCTGCTGCTACTGCTGCTAAGTCACTTCAGTCGTGTCCGACTCTGTGCGACCCCATAGATGGCAGCCTACCAGGCTTCCCCGTCCCTGGGATTCTCCAGGCAAGAACACTGGAGTGGGTTGCCCTTTCCTTCTCCAATGCATGAAAGTGAAAAGTGAAAGTGAAGTCGCTCAGTCGTGTCTGACTCTTAGCGACCCCATGGACTGCAGCCTTCCAGACTCCTCCATCCATGGGATTTTCCAGGCAGGAGTACTGGAGTGGGGTGCCATTGCCTTCTCCAAGCTTCCAATTAAGATTAATTAATTAATTTAAAAAATTCAGTGTGAAGCAGAAAGTGGCCAAGGGAATGGGGAGGGACCCAATACAATCTACATGGTATTTGGCATTAAAAATTGTATACTGTCTTGAGCTCTTGCTGTGAGGTGGTGTATAATGGTGGTATGTGGGAAGTTTCATATTCCTGCACATGTGGGAGAACACTTTTCAGCTGGGCATTGAGAAGGAATAGTATTCTGACAAAGAGCTTTAATGCTTCCTATCCTAATCTCGGAGGAGAGAATGGAGCCCCTATAAAATATACCAAGAAACCAAGTGTCCCACTCAGGTTAGTGGGACAAGGCTAACAATTCTCATCATGTGGAGAAAAGCAATTCTTTTTATAACAGTAGACTTAATACTCTGAATATATCTTTTGGCTTTTGAAGTCAGATAAAACTGTGTTTGTTATACTTCAGTCTCAAAAATTTGACCTTGGATACGAGACTTGTTCTTTGATAGCTTTGTGGCAAGGTAATATTGCTGAGCTTTAAGTCCTTTCACAAGTAAAGGAGCTTCATATTTACCATAATATTTTCAACATTCATACATTCATTTGACAAATTACATGCTGCAGCAGGAATTATTTCAGGCATTATTTCACCGGTGATACAATGGTGAATAGGAAAAAAATGTCCTTGCCTTTATGGAGTTTATGTTTTACTAAAGGAGAACTAAATGAAATAAAAACACAGTGTTTTCTAGGACACTTAGAAGAGTAAAACCTGAATGGATGATATTACATATATATTACATTTATTATAAAATCATATATATATATATAAAACATATATATGTATATACTCTATAACATTGTAGATTGTTTTTATTAGTTTAGCAAGTACATAAGCAAAGTTCAAACTGAGTTTTAAAGATTTTAACAAAAGCCCTAGTGGAACAATAGCCCTATAGCACCCAGGGAGTTGGAATGAGACCCCAGGAGAGCTCAGTCCCTTAATCTCCATGGTAAAGGAGCTTCACTGGTCTTTAATAAAGAGGGATTCAGTCTCAGAACTAACCTAATGTTCTTTATAAGTCATGTCCTATGTGCCTGATCATATTTCAAATTTCAGTTCTTTGCAATGAATTATTCTTTTTTTTTTTTTTACACAATTACTTTCTAAGAGGAACATTTTAAGTCCATCAAACTGGAATTTTCTAACTTTAGGGGAAATAAGTAGCCTCATTAAGAGAGAATTCTGGGCTGGGCAAATGAAAGCAGAATTCTCTCTTAATGAGGCTACTTATTTCCCCTATAGTTAGAAAATTCCACTTTGATGGACTTAAGAAAATGTTCCTTTTAGAAAGTAATTGTGAACTTTCTCTGACCTTTATTATTATTATTTTTTTAATATTTATTGAGCAAGTCTTTGAAAGTCTTTGAAAGAAATTTATTGAGCAAATTTATCAGAAAAGATTAAGGAAAAGGTGAGTTAGTAGATGGAATTTATTCTGATTTTTCAAAAGCTTTTTGATTTGATCCCTCAGGAATTTGTGAGAAAAAATAGATAGTCCAGTGGACCTTTATCACCGGATATTAAAAACTACTTAAAACTATACAGGAAATCCACTAAGTTCTCCTTAAATGAGAAAATGGTGTTTTTAAAGACAAGTAGATAAGGGTAAATATTCCTAGATTAATTAATTGTAGAATTAGACAACATCATCAAATAGTCTAAGCACACTTAAGATAATAGTG
This sequence comes from Bison bison bison, assembly GCF_000754665.1. Lineage (NCBI taxonomy): Eukaryota > Metazoa > Chordata > Mammalia > Artiodactyla > Bovidae > Bison > Bison bison. Next base: position 2,229,566 of record NW_011494794.1, on the reverse strand, counting down.
GAGATGACCGAAATGCAAGGATGATATTTTGGAAGTTCAGAATACCAGGCCACAATTACAAAGAATTCTTTTTTTTAATCAAAAAGCTTTCGGCCATTCATTTTCATTTAAGAGGCTTCGGCATATGGCATTACCCATTGCTGGGCAGGCATTTTCTTAATTGGAAAACATGTGTGCCTTTCTTTTACCTTCATCAGAATACTCTGGATAAAACATTCTACCATCCAAGGACATTCACATCTGCTCCTCTTTACCGGCATTAGAAGTTCTGTGTTAACAAACTCAGTTGCATTTGTGTGTTGCTTAGTTGCTAAGTTGTGTTAGACTTTTTGTAACCCCCTGGACTGTAGCCCATCAGGCTCCTCTGTCCATGGGATTTCCCAGGCAAGAATACTGGAGTGGGTTGTGATTTCCCCCTCCAGGTGATTTTCCCGACCCAGGGATCAAACCCGTGTCTCCTGCTTAGTAGGTGAATTCTTTACCACTGAGCCACCAGGGAAGACCCTGCATTTGTGTGATGCAGTCCCTTTTTCTAGCTTGGTTGTGTTCGGACCAAAGGTGGAAAAGGGAAAACTCTAGAAGAGGAGACAATGTTTTTAAAGTCTTCACTGTTTCCATTTCAAAGGAAAGATGCATGATGAGGTAAAAAAAAACTAGGGAGTTTATTTGTAAAGGATGCATTGGAAACAGGAAGATTTTTTCGAGGACCTCCCTCTTACCACCTGAAAATGAATTCCAAATGACTAACTGAATGCTCTGAGGTGTGAATGAGGGCTCTACTGAAGCAGGTTTGCTGTCCTCCACCAGCATCTTCCCCTCATCTCCTAGCAAGCTCTGGGAAAGGATGCAGGTAGTGTTGACGCAAGTTCTGTGCCCAATGCAGAGTGAGGCCAAGCAAGCTGAACCCTGAGAGTCTGGAGCAGAGAAAGGTTTACTGGAAGGTCATGCAAGGAGACACAGGAGATGTGGGTTCAACTCCTGGTTTGGGAAGATTCCTGGAGGAGAAAATGGCAACCCACTCCAGTATTCTTGCCTGGACAATCCCATGGACAAAGCAGCCTTGGACAGAACAGGCTACAGTCCATGGGGTTGCAAAGAGTGGGGCACAACTGAGCGACTAAGTGCACACGCAAGGAAACAAGAAGGCTCAACTCCTGGAAAGCCTCAAGCTCCTCGAAGGGTTTCAACAAAACTTTTTTTTTTTTTTTGTAAGATTTTTTGATGTGGACTATGTTGAAAGTCTCTCTTGAATTTGTAACAATATTGCCAATATTGTTTTTTATGTTTTGGTTTTTTGGCCACAGGATACATGGGATCTTAGCTCCCTGACTGGGCATCGAACCCACACCTCCAGCATTGAAAGGATAAATCTAAACCACTGAACCACCAAGGAAGTCCCTCAGCAAATCATTTTTTAAAAGCCAGGTGAGAGAGGTGGGGGTTGCAGTGTATGTGATCAGATCACGAACAGATCTCTGATTGGCTGATGATGAGGTTACAGAGTGGGGTCACAGGGGTTAACATTATCAATCCTCAGGCTCCAGGAAGCTGCGTGCTCTGTGCTTACAGTCATCAAGTAGTTAACATCTTCCTTTTGGTGGGGGTTTTCACATCTGCAAAGCAACTCAGGAAACTGTATCAAATACTATTATCTGGGTACTTCAGAGAGGAGCTAAAGCGGAGGATATGGGAGAAGGGTCCTGGTTGGTTACAGTAGGATGGTCCAGGGCTGGATTAAGGGACATTTTGGAGGATGGGGATCCAGCACATACACCCTGATTCATAAACTCATTGCTTTCCAGCAGAATTGCATACCAGGGAGCAGATGTTGAAGACCTTCTCTCTTCATTTGAACACAGGAGAGTTAATCCAGATAGTTTGTTTTGAAGGAGCTTTATGGAGTACAAAGGTTAAAGATCATATAGGACAAAGAGGATCTGTCAGCTCTCTAGCTCCCAGAACTGACAGTATTATATACAATCATATACAGGTCCAATGGCTGCCAGCCCAGCACTCTAAGACCTGTAGGTCTTAGTAACTGACACTTGTAGCACATCACCTTTTTAAAGGCTCCAAGGCATATTATCTTATTTCTCCGCCTGCCTCCTTCTCCCGCACTTAGTACATATTTATCCATTGTGATGCAACTCTGAGCAACTGAGGAGCATAAAATAAGTAGTCTGGAGAGACAGCTTAAAGAGATTGGCCATGCTGAGAGCATCATGTAAGGTTTCTGTCTGTCCAGCTAGCCATCTCTGCAGTGCCCTTTCTGTGAGAGGCCCCACTCAGAGGAACAGAGCTTGGTCTCTGAGATCAGCTTCCCTGGGTCTGAATCTTAACTATACCTACTAGTGCCTATATAGCATTGGACAAATATTTGTATCTCTCTGTGTTTCCCTTTCCTTGAGAAAAGGAAAGATTAATAATAATATCTACTTAGGAAAGCTGTGTGTGACAATTAAATGAGTTAATATATTAACAGAACTTGAAACAGTGTCTGGTACATCAATCAGTTCAGTCGCTCAGTCATGTCCAACTCTGAGACCCCATGAACCGCAGCACCCCAGTCTTCCCTGTCCATCACCAACTTCTGGAGTTCACCCAAACTCATGTCCATTGAGTCAGTGATGCCATCCAACCATCTCATCCTCTGTCGTCCCCTTCTCCTCCTGCCTTCAATCTTTTCCAGCATCAGGGTATTTTCAAATGAGTCAGCTCTTCACATCAGGTGGCCAAAGTACTGGAGTTTCAGCTTCAACATCAGCCCTTCCAATGTACACCCAGGACTGATCTCCTTTAGGATGGACTGGTTGGATCTCCTTGCTGTCCAAGGGACTCTCAAGAGTCTTCTCCAACACCATAGTTCAAAAGCATCAAGTCTTTGGCACTCAGCTTTCTTTAGAGTCCAACTCTCACATCCATACATGACTACTGGCAAAACCATAGCCTTGACTAGACTTTGTTGACAAAGTAATGTCTCTGCTTTTTAATATGCTGTCCAGATTGGTCATAACTTTCCTTCCAAGGAGTAAGCATCTTTTAATTTCATGGCTGCAGTCACCATCTGCAGTGATTTTGGAGCCCAAAAAGATAAGGTCAGCCACTGTTTCCACATCTATTTGCTATGAAGTGATGGGACCAGATGCCATGATCTTAGTTTTCTGAATGTTGAGCTTTAAGCCAATTGTTTCACTCTCCTCTTTCACTTTCATCAAGGGGCTCTTTAGTTCTTCTTCACTTTCTGCCATAAGGGTGGTGTCATCTGCATACTGAGGTTATTGATATTTCTTTTCTCCCAGCCATCTTGATTCCAGCTTGTGCTTCTTCCAGCCCAGCATTTCTCATGATGTACTTTGCATATAAGTTAAATAAGCAGGGTGACAATATACAGCCTTGATGTACTCCTTTTCCTATTTGGAACCAGTCTGTTGTTCCATGTCCAGCTCTAACCATTGCTTCCTGACCTGCGTACAGTTTTCTCAAGAGGCAGGTCAGGTGGTCTGGTATTCCCATCTCTTTTGGAATTTACCACAGTTTATTGTGATCCACACAGTCAAAGGCTTTGGCATAGTCAATAAAGCAGAAATAGATGTTTTTCTGGAACTCTCTTGCTTTTTCGATGATCCAGTGGATGTTATCAATTTGATCTCTGGTTCCTCTGCCTTTTCTAAAACCAGTTTGAATATCTGGAAGTTCACAGTTCACATATTGCTGAAGCCTGGCTTGGAGAATTTTAAGCGTTACTTTACTAGCGTGCGAGATGAGTGCAATTGTGTGGTAGTTTGAGCATTCTTTGGCATTGCCTTTCTTTGGGATTGGAATGAAAACTGACCTTTTCCAGTCCTGTGGCCACTGCTGAGTTTTCCAAATTTGCTGGCATACTGAGTGCAGCACTTTAACAGCCTCATCTTTTAGGACTTGAAATAGCTCAACTGGAATTCCATCACCTCCACTAGATTTGCTCATAGTGATGCTTCCTAAGGCTCAGTTGACTTTGCATTCCAGGATGTCTGGCTCTAGGTGAGTGATCACACCATCATGCTTATCTGGGTTGTGAAGATCTTTTTTGTACAGTTCTTCTGTGTACTCTTGCCACCTTTTCTTAATATCTTCTGATTCTGTTAGGTCCCTACCATTTCTGTCCTTTATTAAGTCCATCTTTGCATGAAATGTTCCTTGGTATCTCTAATTTTCTTGAAGAGATCTCTAGTCTTTCCCATTCTATTGTTTTCCTCTATTTCTTTGCATTGATCGCTGAAGAAGGCTTTCTTATCTCTCCTTGCTATTCTTTGGAACTCTGCATTCAAATGGGTATATCTTTCCTTTTCTCCTTTGCTTTTTGCTTCTCTTCTTAGTAGAAGCTATATCAAAGTTTTCAACCTTTATTAGTAGTTTAGGAGTTCACTGGTTTTATTAACTCCTTAAAATTGTATACAGAACTTAGTGTGGCTACTTACACAGAATTGATTTTTTTTTAGGGGGGTCAGAGTGCTAAAATCATCTTTGAAATAAAAAATCAAAATTATGTCCAAAATAAAAAGCTTCCTTTTTATTTCTGAAAAAGCAGTTCTTTTTATATCTCTGGAAAAAAAGAGTTTAGGAGCTACTGTGACAGACTAAATAGGTCTCTAAATACTAAGTGTTAGTTTCTCTCATTACTAAAGCTTAGTGAACCATGGCTAATTTTTGCTCATATGAATAATAATTAAAACTTCAACTAAAATAATCCTTAAGAATGTATTTACAGGGTGTCTGAAAGCACTTGGTTAGATGTGTTGTTTGTTTTCTATAACTCTCTTTGAATTAT
>NW_011494794.1:2219475-2224659 GCF_000754665.1 Bison bison bison | reverse complement strand
TTGTTCTTTACAGCATTGGACTTTACTTTCGCCACCAGACACATCCATCACTGAGCATTGTTTCCGCTTTGGCCCAGATGCTTCATTCTTTCTGGAGCTATTAGTTATTGCTCTTTGCTTTTCCACAGTAGCATATTGGACACTTTCTGACCTTAGGGGCTCATTTTCTGGTATCATATCTTTTTGCTTTTTCATACTGTTCATGGGGTTCTTGAGGCAATACTGGAGAGGGTTGCCTTTTCCTCCCTCAGTGGACCACGTTTTGTCAGAACTCTTCTCTATGACCCGTCCGTCTTGGGGGCCCTACACAGCCTGACTCAGAGCTTCATTGAGTTACTCAAGCCCTTTCACCTCAAGTTTGTGATCCATGAAAGGAACACAGTTACAATCCCAACACGGAGTATTTTCCCTTGTTTGAGCTGCCCTGCATTAATGATATGATCCACTAGATGTCACTGTTTCCGTGAGAATGAATAAAGGCATTCTGTTGTCATCCTTGAAGCAAAGGATTAATTGATTGCTATAAAAAGTTAGATGAAATAAAATGTTCTCCTTGCTCTTCAAACAAAGATAAGCTAATAACTTTGGACACAATTTCACTCCTCTGCATTCAACAAATGTCCAATTACATATCCTCTCTGCCTGGACCTTCAAAACAATCTAAAATTGAATGAAGACAATGAAAGAAGTCACAGGCGGATTTCTGCAGAGCTCCATTGCATTCAGAAACAAAGCAATTTAATACATGTCTCCAAGATTACTAAATGCAATGGCTTTAGTAAGTAATGTTCCCTCTGCATCTCCCCCTATGTTCTTTTTCTTTTTGCTTTATTTGCGACATTAAAAAAAATCTGTTTATAAAAAACAATGCTTCAGCCATCTTCAAGTAGTCTTGCCTATATGAATCATAAATCTGCATGAAATAGTCCTGCATTTTCAGATGTTCTGTTTTCACCATTGAAGCACACGTTTTAGATGGTGTGCCTCTATCATCAGACACAGGTAGGAGAGCCATCTAGAGAGCTCTCCAGAGAGGCAAGAAATCATAATAGATATTGGAAAATTGTGTAACTGGAAACATCTAAATGAGTAAGGAGCATGGTTAAAGTGTTAAGGAAAATACCAAAACATGGGCTTCCTAATATCCCTGCTCTCATGGTTTTATTTAGCACAGGTTCTTCCTCCCGTGAACAGAGAGCAGAGCAAATGTGACTAGCATTCTGTTGCATGTGCACCGAAACTTCCCCAAAGTCACATGCCATCTGGGAGTTTAAGGGCCACCATATATACTAAAGAATCAAACCTAGTAAGTTTGTCAAATACGTGCTTGAGTTAAAACAGAGAGACTGATGAGGGTGGAAGTGCTTTTCTAATCAAAACAGTAGGAAAAATGTTTCAGGGATTCAGCCATCTGATGTTATTTTCAGGGCTGACAACTGTAGAAAGCAGATGGCCTCAGAGGCTGTGCTGGACACTCGTTCAGAAATATAAGGTTAACAGTGACATATGCTGTCATCCGTGAGGTACCAGAGTTCCAAAAAAACATGGCAATTTCAGAACCTTCTCTAAAATAGTATTTCCTCTGAGCATTTTTTTTAAGGTTAATGTAATCAGGCTTAAAATGGCTCAGAGAAAAGAGGGCATTTTATTTACCTTGGAAGATCCACTGGGGGATTTCCACAGAATTCAATCCTTTTATTCTTTCACAGTTTTCTCTTACAACATGTTGAAAGTGAAAGCATGTATTTGTGAATGACAGTTCATTATTTTTATTGAGACAGTATTTCAGTGTGATGGTTTAAACACTTAAAAATGTAGTTATTTCCTTTAAAAGCAATATGGATAAGTTATTTATATAAAACTAGGATTGTAGACTTGAGAATACCAGATTTATAGTTATGGTGAGGCTTAAAGCTAGAACTGCTAGTAAGACTGTTTCCATATATTTCCTCCTTTTCCCCTTGTGGCTGGTCACTGATGTCTGATGTGAGTTTATTCAGTTCAGTTCAGTCACTCCGTAGTGTCCAACTCTTTGTGACCCCATGAATTGCAGCACGCCAGGCCTCCCTGTCCATCATCAACTCCTGGAGTTCACTCAGACTCACGTCCATCAAGTCAGTGATGCCATCCAGTCATCTCATCCTCTGTTGTCCCCTTCTCCTCCTGCCCTCAATCCCTCCCAGCATCAGAGTCTTTTCCAATAAGTCAACTCTTCGCATGAGGTGGCCAAAGTACTGGAGTTTCAGCTTTAGCATCATTCCTTCCAAAGAACACCCAGGACTGATCTCCTTTAAAATGGACTGGTTGGATCTCCTTGCAGTCCAAGGGACTCTCAAGAGTCTTCTCCAACACCACAGTTCAAAAGCATCAATTCTTTGGGGCTCAGCTTTCTTCACATTCCAACTCTCACATCCATACATGAATACTGGAAAAACTATAGCTTTGACTAGACGGACCTTTGTTGGCAAAGTAATGTCTCTGCTTTTGAATGTGCTATCTACATTGGTCATAACTTTCCTTCTAAGGAGTAAGCATCTTTTAATTTTATTAAAAGTTTTAAAAGTGAGTTTCTTAGGGATTCACAAAAGAAATACTTTTTCCATCAGAAGAGAAATCCGTTTATCATATAACTACCATTAATGTCTTATTGTGAGTCATTTATTTGCCTTCTTTTAGTGTCATGGGAAAGATGGCAGAAAAGTGTGTAGGGTTCTTCCTGGAGAAGGTGGATCTGATGGGTTGTTCTGGATGGTGAGCACCCGAGGTAACAGTGGAAGTCTGGATGTATAAGGTGAACATAAATATCCCTAAATTAAGAAGGATACATTGTGTTAATAATAAAATCTCAGAAAAACATTTTCCAATCATTTTCAGTTTTGCATTGAGAAGACCTTAGGAACAGGGCATTTGTCCCCAAAATTATGTAGTTGGTCTTATCTGAGACATGCCATTCCTGGTGGGAAAGGTAGAATAACAAGGAAAAGATGATTAATGGAGTTCTTGTTGTGATAGTATGCTGAGTTTAGTGAATCTTTGACCTCTGGACCTGCAAGTTAGGGGTGCTGGAAAGTTTCCACTACTGTGTCCCTCTTTCCCGGTGAGCATCCTATATACAGATACAGGTGATCATAATTTTGGAGGCAGACACTCTATTTTCAAGAATCACTTTATCATTTATGCCATGTTAACCTTGAGAATTTGCCTTAACCTCTCTAAACTGCAATTTTTTTTCCTCCTTACTATGGAAAAAAAAATCCCATAATTTGCCCATACAAGTCATGGGGTGGTTTTAAGTTTAAAGCCATAACAACTAAGTTCAAATGGGTTTTGTGAACTGTGAGGTGCTTGACACAATCTCTGGAGTGTAATTTTTAATATAAATGTTGTAGTTATGTCTTTTTAAAGTCCTTTGGGTCATGAAAACTGAAGTAATTGAAGGTAAAATATTTCTGGTATGAACTAGGTTAGAAAGCCTGACAATGTGTGGAACAGTATTAGAGAAAATGTATTCTTCTGAGAAAGGAAAAAAGAAATGCTGTGGGATTTTATCAACCCCCTGGCAATGGCACAAGTTTCACAATGTGCTATTAATAGATTTGGGGGTTGGGGATAGAATAAGAGTACCAAGATTCTAACAGTATCCCTGTAACGTTTTCCTTGGAGATGAAGGGGATAAGACTTTTTTTTTTCCCAAAAGTGTATCCTAAATGCTGACTTAGCTTGTGACCCTTTCAAAACATTTGTGATCACTCATTTTGATGACCTTCCTGATATGACTAAATTTTATGAGTTATTTTTATTAAGATTTTGCAAGGTTGCCAGATAACTAATTGTGGTGGAAAATAGCCAAGGAGCAGGGCCTGGAGAGGTACAAAGTGTGAACTCGCTCCAGCCTACCACCTATCAGCTTTCTTGATCTTTCCAGCAACCTCCTTTTAAATTTGAATGTGCACATTTCTCTATATTCTTTATTTAGTTTATGTCAGTGTCATGTATGTCTTTAAAGTTCACTTGTCTCTTAGTAGATTATCATCTTTTCCTAGACATAGTCTATTATCTTTGAAACTCCCTATGGGTTCTCATGGGGCTTCCTCAGTGGCTCAGAATTGAGTGGTAAAGAATTAACCTCCAATGTGGGAGACCCAAGTTGGATCCCTGGGTTGGGAAAATTCCCCTGGAGAAGAAAATGACAACCCACTCCAGTATTCTTGCCTGGGAAATCCTACAGACAGAGGATCCTGGCAGGCCAAAGTCCATGGAATCTCAAAGAGTTGGACACAACTGCAATTGTGTGTTAGTTTGAACATTCTTTGGCATTGCCTTTTTGGGATTGGAATAAAAACTGACCTTTTCCAGTCCTGTGGCCACTGCTGAGTTTTCCAAATTTGCTGGCATACTGAGTGCAGCACTTTAACAGCATCATCTTTTAGGACTTGAAATAGCTCAACTGGAATTCCATCACCTCCACTAGATTTGCTCATAGTGATGCTTCCTAAGGCCCACTTGACTTTGCATTCCAGGATGTCTGACTCTAGGTGAGTGATCACACCATCATGGTTATCTGGGTCATTAAAGTCTTTTTTGGATAGTTCTTCCGTGTATTATTGCCATCTCTTCTTAATATCTTCTGCTTCTTTTAGGTCCATACCATTTCTGTCCATTATTGTTCCCAACATTGCATGAAATGTTCCCTTGGTATCTCTAATTTTCTTGAAGAGATCTCTAGTCTTTCCTATTCTATTGTTTTCCTCTATTTCTTTGCATTGATCACTGAGGAACACTTTCTTTCTCTCCTTGCTATTCTTTGGAACTCTGCATTCAAATGGGTATATCTTTCCTTTTCTCCTTTGCTTTAGCTTCTCTTTTCTCAGTTCAGTTCAGTTCAGTCGCTCAGTCATGTCCGACTCTTTGCGATCCCATGAATCGCAGCACGCCAGGCCTCCCCGTTGTGTCCATCACCAACTCCCGGAGTTCACCCAGACTCACATCCATCGAGTCAGTGATGCCATCCAGCCATCTCATCCTCTGGCGTCCCCTTCTCCTCCTGCCCCCAATCCCTCCCAGCATCAGAGTCTTTTCCAATGAGTCAACTCTTCGCATGAGGTAGCCAAAGTACTGGAGTTTCAGCTTTAGCATCATTCCTTCCAAAGAAATCCCAGGGCTGATGTCCTTCAGAATGGACTG